>NW_024377035.1:0-9147 GCF_016835505.1 Polypterus senegalus | reverse complement strand
AGAAGAGTTACACTTCTCACCTTTCTCAGGTTCTCCACTTTGGATCGAAAGACAATCGCGTTTGGATTCCTCCTCAAAGTGCCTCCTCAGGCTCTCCTTGGTCTCCTCCAACTCATTTCTCACGTCCCAGCCGCACTGGTGAAGCTCTTGCAGGGACCACAGCCCTTCTGCAGTCTGCGGGAATTCCCTTTGCCGTTGGCACGCCTGCCGTCTTCCTTTGGCCTGAAAGAAACTGCGGAGTTTAACTTTAATAAATTCCCACCAATGCTTACTTTCTGGAAGTGGCATTTCTCTTCCTTCCAAGCGGCGTAGCGGTCCTTAGCTCCTGCATGACGTCTTCCCTTCCAGGAGGCTACAATTCAGTTTCCACGACCCGGGCCATGCGAAGCTTTGGCCGAGGATCCTGGAAGTGAACCGCCCTGTGGTCTGAGAAGAGCACGGACCAATGTGTACTTCTCGCTGTCACTGCTCTGGAGACGAAGCAAAGTCGATCCGAGGGCCGGATCCGTAGCCGGCTCCAGGTGTAGTTGGCTGAGCCTGCCGGTAGTCCCGCCCGTCCGACAGGAAGCTTCGTCACCATCTCCTGAGCAGCCTGGATGTGGTGTCCAGTCTGGCGGATGTGCCTGAGCTGCCCCGTCCTCCTCCAGGGGCAGTTGAAGTCCCGGCATCACCACCGCCCTGGAAGTGGCGAGATGGGGCCGCAGGGTCTGGAAAAGCTCCAAGCGCTGTTCTTCCCAGGGTGCATACACGCAGATGAGCCGGACAGGCTCCCCGCCACGATCCGTCGACGACCAGCAGCGCGACGCGGGCGAGCTCCCGGACGGAGTCCAAGCGTGAACGTTCCCCCTGACAAGGACGGCATCCCGCTGCCTTGTTGTCACCACCTCCGACCAGTAGGAAGGACCGTGAGACCACTGTTGCCCAGGTGGCGTAGTTTCTGGAGGGTGGGAGGCACACTCCTGCAGCATGTACACATCACAGTTCTGAGCGGACAGGAAGGTCATCACCGCTGTCTCCTCAGTTTGTCCTGATGCTCCTCACGTTGATGGAAAATAAAGAAAGAGTAGCCATCATGGGGAGTAAAATGGAGAGGTTAGTGTGGGCCAGGAGCCCTAGTCTCGCCTCGGTCAGGCGGGACTTCGGTCTGCCGGCCCCGGGTCCTCGATCTGAAGCACCCGTTGATCTGTGCCAGGTTGTCCATGTCGTGTGGGTAGGCTGGAAGTTTAGAGCTGCTTCGAGAAACGGCTCCTCTTCCATCTCGGTCTCCTCGTTTTCTATGCTGTGGGCATCGGTGTGGGGCTCTGCTGTCTTCTTCCTTCTCGGTCCTCCTCTGGGCTGTTTGGACTTCTCCTCTTCCTTGTCCGATTCCTGTAGGTGCGACGAGGGGAAAGTCCTCCGGGTTGAGGGTGAGTGGGGGGTGGATGTGAGGGCTCTGGAAGTAGCATGGGAGGGGAGCTGCCTCAGGGTGGAAGGAGGGAGGGTCGAGGGAGGGTGGAGTTCTTTGTCTTTCCTCCTTTGTCCTTTTCTTGATTACCTGTGCGCCGGTGCTGCAGGGGACTTCAGTTTCTGCTTCCTATCGGCAGGCAGATTGGTTTTGATCCTCCTGTGGCACAGTGTTTGAGGTCACAGCGGGGACTTCTGTCTCTGAGGGCAGTCTTTGTACACATGGCTGGTCTGTCCGCAGAGGTTGCAGGTCTTTTTCCTGGGACAGTCTTTCGTCTCGTGGCCAGTCACCCGGCAGTTCCTGCAAGCGGCCTCCTTGCAGTCCTTCAGCACGGGCCCATCGCTCCGCATCTCCTGCAGGATTTTGGCTGGTCAGGGTAGTGCAGGATTGCCGCCGAGTTTCCCAAGGAGAAGCTCGCGTAGGTGCTGGAGGCCGTTTGAGAGGCGTTGTCCTTCCACAACCTGCGATGACCGACCACTTACCCGTCCAAGCCATTCCCGTCCTGGATCTGGGTGGGTTCCCTCACCACCCGGGGCAGAAGCTTCAGGAACGTGGAGATGTCCTTGCCAGGCGTATGGGGATTCCTCATGGCAATCGTCACTCTCCTTTCCTCCTCTGTATGGGGCAATTCCCCAAGCGAGCAAAGGGAGTCCGGCACTGCATTCTGGACCATTTCCCAGTAGCGCTTGCAGACCGCAATAGAGGCAAACGTAACATAGAAGAGGCCCAGAGCGAATGACTGTATGCTCAATGTATCTGCTCTGGAGAATCCCTGCTCCATGACCATTTTCTTCCCAAAGGTCTCTGCACTCATTTCAGGGATCCTTCCCCCCACCTCCTTGAGCCTCAGCACCACCGTCTGCTTCATCCAGGGGTTCCAGAGCGGGGCCATCCTGGAACTTTCGGGCTGGAGTCAGGTGAGCTGCGCCTGGGATGTAGAGGGGCCAGAAGAGGCTGATCTTCCAGGCTGGGAGTAGCTGCCTTTCCTTCCCAGCTTCTCGGAGATCTTCCTAGCGGGCAGAAGCGAGGTAGGAGCAAGTGCTGAAGCAGGAGCATCAGCAGAAACTGGAGCCAGGGTTGCAGAATCCATTCTTGGTCTTTTGTAGTCTTTTCTTCTTTCCAGATGGAGGTCGTCTGCAGATGAAGATGACTCTTTCCAAAAGATATCAGCTCTCTTCTTGGTGGAGGGAGCTATGCAAATGATCCTCCTCAAACTCTACTTCTTCTTTTTTTCCTTTCTGTTTTCTTGGTTTCAAATTCTAGAAACTTTGTAAAAAGCGGTGGACTCAGCCAACCTACTTTCACTCAGAATCAAGAATTCAATAGCCGTAAAAACAGCTCTTGTGCTTCCTTACTGACTTTGAGAGCAGAGCTTCAATCGTCAAAAGGAATTATATAGCAAAACAACGATCCCAATGGAAAAAATCAAGCAGTTCTCCACTCTGATAAGAACAGATACTACACTTGATCTTAGCCAAAGGCCAGAAGCGATGCCACAAACTCCCCAGGCCAGCCAGCCCACCGTCTTGCCCATGCGTCCCGCTGCATGGTAAGCATCAACTGGCAGGAGGAAGCAGCTGCCCTAAGAAAGCGCCGAGCGGAACCCATGTGACATTCCACGGCCTCGTGACAAAGCGGCCCACCTTGGAGCCAGGGCCTGATACAAAGCCCAAGGGTGCCTGCGCAAGAGGAAAACCCTCGGAGTTGTCTGAAAGCAGTAGCCGATACAGCTGGGAGTGGGAGTGGCGTGAGGGAGGGACAGTCAGTTGGCCCCTTGGGGTTTTTGGCCCTTGGTGGGATTTGGGGGAGGGGGGAGACCAGGAAAGGGAAGAGGATAAAACCACCATTCCACCCATCCCCCCCCCCAGATGCCCAAAAACAAAAAAGGGAGACGCAGTGAAGAGGGGTGAGGGCCCAGATACCCCTCGAGACACCACGCCCACAACTCTTCAAAACACCACGTTCACCCTGTTGGAATTGAAGATGAAAAGGAAGGCAATCCTGGCCCCGGTAAAAAGGCCTCAACACGGGGGCCGGCTCAGACCCCCAGGAGCTTCAGGTTTCGGGGGAGTTTAAAAGGCTTCCCTAAAGGCTTTGCCCGAACTCTTCACTCCCCCACAACGGCCTTTCTAATTCCAGCCCGCCTGACATCTTTTGGGAATGCTGGGCTAAAACAAGGCCCCACGGGCCCGATGAATTTTTTTTAATTGTCAAATTAAATTAAATTAAATTAAAAATTATTCGTTAAAAAATTTAAAATAATCCTGCCCCTTAATTTCTTTCCTTCCTCATAGTAGGCCCCCCGCCAAGGCTTTTTTGTCTTTTTTTATACCAGTAAAGGAGAAAGTGCCGCCCCCGGGAAAGTCTGCAATCCCGGTCAAGCGGGGATGGAGGACAACCCCCTTATTCCATCTCCTGTTCCCAAAAATAAATTTAATATATGGCCCCCGATGGGGACGTATCAATATTAAACGATAAGAAAGTTTTTTTTTTTTAAAAAAATATACTTTATTTCATATTTTTGTAATATATATAAAAAACAGTCTTAGTCAAGTTATCCCAAATTACAATTCAAACAAAATGACTGTATTCAGCTATAACGATACAGTCTTTATAACTTTACCTAAACACCTTATTTACATATACAAGGGTAATTTGTATATAAAAATCAAAATTTTTTCAATTTTACATCCCATTAGTTTTGTAAATAAATTCGTTATTTTCCATTACATTCAATACAGTTTTCCCACATTCTGTTACTTTTTCTTTTTAGTCCACTTGGCCCCCTGCCCCAAAGCTTGCCCCAAAAGGGGTTGCAACTGCGAAACCAAAGGGTTACATTAATAAACCCGGGAGGGCAGGTGGTCTTGTACCCTCATTTTAAGGAGTCCAGATAGAATAGTTTTGGGGGGCGCGGATGATCTGCAGCGTCCGGGATTGTCATCCTTTCCTCCTAGGACGGCGGTTTTTGGGGACCCATAGAGCCTCTTTTACGCAGCAGGGGACGCCCCCTCCTGGTTCGTGAGTGGGTCCGAAAAAATCCATAGAGCACCTGGTGCGAAAAAGCTCTGGGCCGATCTTCCCCCCTTCCCGGGCCAAAAGTGTTGCCACGGGGATTCCCAGAAGAGGAGGCCTTTTCCCCCCTGGATGCACCAGGGGTGTCGTTCGCAGAAATTTGGATGATGGCAGGGAGGCAGTCCCCCAGCCATCCACGCCAGATCCCTGTGCCTGTTTGTCGTTCTTTGAGGTATGTTTCCCCAGACCACCTGGCTGTCGCTGATGGTAGGGGTTTCCCAAGGTCCGGCTGCTTTGGCTCGAGAGTTGTAGATGGTTTTCGGGGTTTCACAGGTCCTTTTTCTCCCCAAATCCGGGTTTCCCTTAAGGGGACAACATCCGTGAAACCGGAGTGTCCGGTTGTAAGGAGGTCCCACTTGTCCCCCCGAGTCTCTTGACGGCGGGGGGAAGAAGCGGGGCATGGCGTTTCCCGGGCGATCCCGCTGTACTTCAGTGTCCGCGGATGCGTTGCAGGAAAAAGGCCCTGAGCAGGGGGGGATGGGGATGCCTTTCCCCCCCTTTTGGGGCTTTTTTGACCCCGCTTTCTCTTCCATCTTGGAGCCCCAGAGAGTGAAAAACTGCCCTTTATGGCTCTGCAGCGGTGGGGGGGCATGCCTGGGCGGACTAAGGGGGGATCTCATTCCAGCACCCGCCTTTGCCTTCAGGTGAGGGCCCCCGAGGCTCCCGAGCCCGATCTTCGTCTGACTTGGCCGTCTCGCCCCCCCCTTCAGGGCCCCTCCCAACCAACGCCCGGGTCTTTATGGGTCCCCCTGATGGTGAAGGGAGGGGGGGGAGGGTGTAGGGGCCATTCCCGGAGCATCGCCCTTTACTTTCCCGAAATTTACCTTTTCCCAAGCAAGTCCAAGCTTTAGATCTCCGCCGGGCCCTCATTCTGGGCAGCGAGATCCGGGGCCCCAGTAGAGGAGCATTTGATCTCTTCTGTCCGGTCCGGTGCGGTGACCCCTCTGATCTCGGTCTTCCTCCTGATCCTTTCCCACCAGGAGCTCTTACAACAGACAAAAAAGAGGGAGAGGGCAGCCTTGTCTGACCCGGACAGGACGGGGAAGGGTCAGTTTTCAGCCGTTCACAGCACCATGCTGGAATGTCTGGTACATCAGGCTGATGTCACGACAGAAACGTGTCCCTTTCCCGAGACCACGAGCCTTGATCATGAACCTTGGACCCCCGGTAAGGCTTTCTCTTGATCTAGGGCTGCCCAAAGGGCCCGGCGGTGATCGGGCGTTCCTTCCGTGGGAGTCCCTGATCATGGCAGCTGGGCGATCCTCTCCGGGGATCCGCAGGTCTGGTCTGGGTGGCACCTGTCGATCCCTTTTGCGGTTGGCTATCACCTGGCCAGGATCTTGTAGTCCAGCGTTCAGGAGGTGATGGGGCGAATCCTCGTTTCAGCATCTCTCCCTTCTGTTTTACAAGATCGTGATCATTCCTTCTCTCACACGGACTTTTCTGCCCTCCCACCATCTCCGGTAGAGCTCCAGTAGGCCCGGGGCCCGATGAGGTCCCACCCGGGCGTACACGCGGTAGTCCGTCACTGCCCGGGTCCTGCCGGCCCTGAAGGATCTGGCGGCAGAGTGCAGCTCCCCAAGCGTCAGGGTGCGTTAAAGAGCGACTCACCTGTGGGATCAAGGTTTTGTTAATACCTGTAGGAACCGGTGGTTCGCGTCTGCCCGTCTTTGGGAGTAGAGGCTGCTGTAGTAGTCCCGGACCACTCCATCACTGCCTCCTTTCCTTTTTGGGCGACCCTCCATCGTCCGCAGTCTCTCAGGGGAGTGTGGCAGTGGAGTTTCCTAAAGAAAAGGGTTACACTTCTCACCTTTCTCCAGTTCTCCACTTTGGATCAAAAGACAATGCGTTTGGATTCCTCCTCAAAGTGCCTCCTCAGGCTCTCCTTGGTTCCTCCAACTCACTTCTCACGTCCCAGCCACGGGTGAAGCTCTTGCGGGGACCACAGCTCCTTCTGCAGTCTGCAGAATTTTCCCTTACCGTTGCACGCCTGCGTCTTCCTTTGGCCTGAAAAAAAACTGCAGAGTTTGACTTTAAAAAATTTCCCCACCAATCGCTACTTTCTGAATGGCATTTCTCTTCCTTCAAGCGGCGTAAAGCGGCCCTTTGGCTCGCCAGCGTTTTCCCCTTTTCAGGAGGCTAAAATTTCCCAGTTTCACGACCCGGGCCATGCGGAAGGCTTTGGCGAGGATCCCTAAGTGAACGCCCTGTGGTCTGAGGAAAACCGGGGACCAATGTGTTTTCTGGGCTGTCACTGCTCTGGAGCAAGAAAAAGTGACCCGAGGCGGCCCAAACCATCAGACCGGCTCCAGGTGTAGTTGGCTGAGCCTGCCCGGTAGTCCCGGCGATCCGACGAAGCTTCTGTCACCATCTCCCTGAGCAGCCTGGATGGGTGTCCAGTCTGGTGGATGTGCCTGAGCTGCGCCCCCCTCCTCAGGGGCAGTTGAAGTCCCGGCCATCACCACCCGCCCTGGGAAGTGGCGAGATGGGCCTGAGGTCTGGAAAAAGCTCCAAGCTCGTTCTTCCAGGGGTGCATACGGCAGATGAGCGGACAGGCTCCCGCCTGATCCGTCGGCGACCAGCAGCGGCCAGACGACTCCGGACGGAGTCCAACGTGAACGGTTCCCCTGACAGGGCGGCGATCCCGCTGCCTTGTTGTCACCACCTCCGACCAGTAGGAAGGACCCTGAGGACCACTGTTGCCCAGGTGGCGGTAGGTTTCTGGAGGGTGGAGGGCACACCTGCAACATGTACACATCACAGTTCTGGCGGACGGAAGGTCATCACCGTCTGTCTCCTCAGTTTGTCCTTGATGCTCCCTCACGTTGATGGAAATAAAGAAGAGTAGCCATCATGGGGAGTAAAATGGAAGGGTTTGTTGGGCCCAGGAGCCCTAGTGTCGCCTCGGTCCCGGCGGGACTTGGTTTTCCCGACCGGGTCCTCGATCTGAAGCAGCCGGTTGATCTGTCCAGGTTGTCCAAAGTTTGTTTTGGGTGGCTGGAAGTTTAGAGCTGCTTGAGCAGCTCCTCTTCCCTCTGGGTCTCTCGTCTTCTTGCTTTTGGGCATTCGATGGGGGCTCTGCTTCTTCTTCCTTCTCTGGTCCTCCTCTGGGCTGTTTGGACTTCTCCTCTTCCTTGTCGTTCCCCGTAGGTCGGGGAGAGGGAAATCCTCGGGTTGAGTGAGTGGGGGGTGGATGTGAGGCTCTGAAGTAGCATGGGAGGGGGGCTGCCCTCCCGGGTTGGAAGGAGGGAGGGTGAGGGAGGGTGGAGTTCTTGTCTTTCCTCCCCTTTTTCCTTTTCTTGATTACCTGTGCACCCCGGGGCTGCAGGGAGGACTTCAGTTTCTGCTTCCTATGGCGGCAGATTGGGTTTTGATCCTCCTGTGTGCACAGTGTTTGAGGTCCAGCGGCGTGGGGACTTCTGCCTGAGGGCAGGTCTTTTTACACATGGCTGGTCTGTCCGAGGAGGTTGCAGGTCTTTCCTGGACAGTCTTTCGTCGTGGCCAGTCACCGGCAGTTCCTGCAAGCGGCCTCCTTGCAGTCCCCCTTTAGCACGTGGCCATGCTCCGCATCTCCTGCAGGATTTTGGCTGGTCAGGGTAGTGCAGGATTGCCGCCGAGTTTCCCAAGGAAGCTCTTGGGTAGGTGCTGGAGGCCGTTTGGAGGCGTTGTCCTTCCACAACCTGGCGATGACCCCACCATTACCCGTCCAAAGCCATTCCGTCCTGAATCTGGGTGGTTCCTCACCACCGGTGCAGAGGGTTCAGGAACGTGGAGATGTCCTTGCCAGGCGTATGGGATTCCTCATGGCATCGTCACTCTCCTTTCCTCTCTCTGTATGGGGCAATTCCCCACAAAGCGAGCAAAGGGAGTCGGCACGCTCTGGACCATTTCCAGTAGCGCTCAACCCAATAGAGCAAGCGTAACATAGAAGAGGCCCAGGCGAATGACTGTATGCTCAATGTATCTGCTCTGGAGAATCCCCGCTCCATGACCATTTCTTCCCAAGGTCTCTGCACTCATTTCAGGGGTCCTTCCCTCCACCTCCTTGAGCCTCAGCACCACCGTCTGCTTCATCCAGGGTTCCAGAGCCGGGGGGCCATCCTGGAACTTTCGGGCTGGAGTCAGGTGAGCTGCGGCCTGGGATGAGGGGCCAGAGGGCTGATCTTCCAGGCTGGGAGTAGCTGCCTTCCTCTTTCCCAGCTTCTCGGAGAATCTTCCCAGCCGGGGCAGAAGCGGAGGTAGGAGCAAGTGCTGAAGCAGGAGCATCAGAGAAACTGGAGCCAGGTTGCAGAATCCATTCTTGGTCTTTTATTAGTCTTTTCTTCTTTCCCGATGGAGGTCGTCTGCAGATGAGAGATGACTCTTTCAAAAGATATCAGCTCTCTTCTTGGTGGCGAACTAAAAAAATGATCCTCTTCAAACTTCTATCTTCTTCTTTTTTTCCTTTCTGTTTTCTTGGTTTCAAATTCTAGAAACTTAGTAAAAAGCGGTAGACTCAGCCAACCTACTTTCACTCAGAATCAAGAATTATGTGTAAAAACAGCTCTTGTGCTTTCCTTACTGACTTTGAAGCAGAGCTTCAATGCCCCCAAGGAAATTGCCAAACCCTGAAAAACGCAGTTACCAAA
>NW_024377034.1:0-8639 GCF_016835505.1 Polypterus senegalus | reverse complement strand
ACTTTTTTGGGGAAAGGGGTGTGGCCCCAATATCTCTGCAAAAGAACAAGGGCCAAGTCTTTAGAGTCCTGGTGCCTTTCTGCATATGTTTGTGAGACATGGATGCTCCCAGTGACCTGAGATGAAGACTGACTCCTTTGGTACTGTGCCCTTCGAGAACTTTGGTACCGCTGGTTTTACTTTGTGTTCCTCATGGAATCCGTAGGAAATGGAAGGAAAACCACTAGGAAGAATATAAGGTTGTCAATGTTGTGAAAGTATTGGGGTTAGAATACAGAGAGGATGGAGGGAAAGAAATGGGGAAAAAGATAACCAAAAAAAAAAAGCAGGATTTTGAGGTTAACGAACTTATCAATAGAAGGGAAGATATTGCTGATGAAGGCAGTTACAATCCCAAACTATCGATTTAGCAAATGTGTTTTTCCACCAAAGAAAATAGTAAGAAGAATTATAAGAAAGTGTTTTGTGTTCTTATAGGGTTCATAATGTGAAAATTGGCAAGAAGGAAGGTAATGAAAATGGAGGGAAAGAGGTTTCAATATAGAAAGGGAGTTGACTTTAAGACACACAGCAACTGTTGTTAATATGACATTAAGTAAAATTGGGAAGTTAGCTGATATGATCAGATATCTGCTAGGAACAGAATTCAAAAAGCAAAAGAGCCCAATTAAATAAGTGAACTGAGTGCCATCTGCAGGGCAAGTGGCAGGAGGACTTGGGCAAATGAAAATACAAGAGGGGCGGTTAAAATATTAGGATCCATTTTGGAGAGGAGAAGGAGGGAAGAAGAGACTGGAAGGAGATGGAAAGAAAGTTATACAAGCTCACAAGTCTCTGGAGGACTAGGAGACTAACATATGAGGGCAAAATTTTTGTTAATTTCAATTTGCCCAGGCTCTTTTTTTCTGGCAACAGTTTTTATGACAAAATATATTCTAAGGAAAATCGAAAGACAATGTTTTCTTTTTTTGGGAGGTCTACAGATGAGAAGGTCGCAAGACAGAAAGTAAAGAAACAAAAAGGAAAGGGGAGAAAGGTTTTCTGGACTTAAGGATCTTGTTAGATTGAAATACGCCGCTATATATCCTTGTTACAGAGCGGAAAGGGAGGCAGCGGATTTAGCCAGGTACATGATGGGTGGTCATCTAAGAAGGTTTGGGCTTTATAAACCCAGAAAAGAAACCATATGAGCTTAGATTACCCAAACTATACAGGAGGTTGATGACTGTATCAAAGATTGTGGCTTCAGCAGGATGAAAAGGACTTGTGGAGGTGGAAAGAATTAGTGAAAAGTAAGGAAAGTGAGAAGCTAGTAAACATTACTGGGAAATCTAGAGAGGAATCTAAACTGATATGGGAAAGATTTGGGGAAAGTTCCAAATAATCAAGTAGCAGATATAGCCTGGCTGGCCTGCCCATGAAGCACTAGAAACCAACCTGGCTTTAAGTAAAAGAAAGAATTTACAAGGGCCTAAATGTCCCAGGGACGATGTAAAGAAAAAAATAAGTCAGTATGGAATGTAGTGGACTGCCCTCACAGTGGCAAGGATATGGAAGGAAGTAAGGCAGAACATAGTAGACATCAAGCTGGATAGAGACTTGGGTGTTTGGGAGGTCAGGAAAAGAGAGGTCGAAGAAAGATTGGGACCAATAAACGGATAAAGAAGTATTGTGGAAGGCAAGGTGTATACACAAATAAACAGAAAGTTTTTTCCCAACAGAAAATAATTGAATGATCAGAGAAACCTCTCGCTTTATGAGAAAAACATCTCAACTTTGAAGCCTCTTTTCTAAACGACAGCCCTATGTTTTTTTTTTTTTTTTCTCCTTCCCCTGTCTGTCTTCATTTTTTTTTTTTTTTTTTTTTTTGCCTTTTTTTTAAATTTGAATGTACGTTGTCCTTCTTGGACCCCCTTCTGTCGGCCTCTCGCCCGCCACCCATTTAAGACCCCCTGTTCCTGCCTCCTCATGGATGGATGGATGGATAGAAAGACAGATAGATCTCGTCCAGCTCTTCAGACGGGAGCCTGCAACTTCAAAGGGGGATCGTCCAGAAGGACCAGCAGCCTCGGTCCTTTCCAACCTGCAATCCCACAGTGCATCAAAGGAGGGCAAGCACGCTCAAGTCTCGAACGTGTACCCAGGGCTGCCCCAGATCACTGGCTGCCAAAAGCCCAGCTTCTGATAAGGGTGGAAGGAGGAAAGAAAAGACGAGGCGAAGGCGACTCCGTGGCAGAAAGGCAAAAGCTAGGCACTCGGATTCCCAGGCGGTCTCCCATCCAGATAACCGAGCCCGACTCGCTTAGCTTCCGAGATCGGACGAGATCGTGAGATGTATGCGAAACGAGGGCTGCTCGTTTTTCTCCCAAATAGGCAACTGTGGAAGCCCTTTTTAAACGACAGTCCTATGTTTTGTTTTTTTTTTTTTTCCTTCCCCTGTCTGTCTTCATTTTTTTTTTTTTTTTTAATTGCCATTCTTTTGAAATTTTAAGTTATGTCTTTTGAATTAGAATGTGCGTTGTCCTTCATACTGATCCCCTCTGTCGGCTCTCGCCTCGCCACCCATTTAAGACTTCTGTTACCTGTCCACCTCATGGATGGATGGATTGATGGATGGATGGATGGATGGATAGATAGACAGAGAGATCTCGCCAGCTCATCAGACGGGAGCCTGCAACTTACAAAGGGGGCATCTCCAGAAAGAACCAGCAACCTCGTATCCTGCTAACGTGCAATCCCACAGTGGCATCGCGGAGGGCAAGCACCGGCTCAAGTCTCGAATGTACCCAGCTGCCCCAGATCACTCGGGCGGCCCGGCGCAGGTCTTCCTGAGGGTGCTCTGCTGCGCAGCGAGCGCTCACGCCGAGGGCTTCTTCCTCTCGGTCTCCGGAGCGCAGGGTCGCCTTCCTCTTCGCAGCTTTGCCTCCTGCCTCCTGTCGCCGCCTGCCGCCTGTCTTGCTGTTGGCGGCTGTTTCTCATTCAGCATCCCGCCCAGTCCTACCCTCCTGTTTCTCTTCCAGCCAATAAGCTCCAGCGATGGGTGGCTGGTTTGCATAAGAGCGAGTGCACCTGGCTCAGTGAAACCTGTCAATCAAGGTGGTGAGGTCGGTGCAACCCCAACATCCGGGTCACGGTGCACGGGCGCTGGCAGCAGCTAGCTCCGCATGCGCTGGCCCCGAGGCCAAAGAAGCCTCAAGGACCCCAAGAAGTTCCGAAGGAGGCCGAAGGACCGAGGACTGTGCTGGGGAAACCTCCGCCGAGCGATGAAGCTGAGGAAGGGAGGATGAGCCGGCTGTACAACTCATACTTTACCTGGCAGGGAGATACCATGATCACTAAGGTGGTTCTCCCAGGGCGAGGCTCATCCATTGCACCTGGGTGTGTGACTCAGCGATTTCCCCAAATGCGGAAACTCGACTGCATAATTTGTGGTAGTGGGACTGCCAGGCTCCCCTGATAGTCCTGGTTCAAAACAGACTGAAAACATGCTTTCAATTATGGAAGTGGTGCTTACGATTGAGAAGCAGGAGCCTGTGAGACAACGGTTTGGGAGCTTTAAGAATAAATAAAGAAGTTCCAAAAAATCAATCAATCAATCTGTCTGTCTGTCCATTTATTTATTTATTTTAAGGACCCCGTCTAATAGAAAAATTATAATAAAATAATATTAATTTAAATTAACTAATCAATGTATGATTTATCTTAAGGACCCCCACACACATAATAAAATAATAATATAAATAATCATTCATTATTTTTAGTGCCTCTTTACTGATTTTAAGCGCCTTTGCTGCCAAGAGCCCAGCTTTGACACAGGTGGAAGGAGGAAAAGAAAAGACGAGGTGAAGGGCTACCCTGCTGGCAGAAAGGCAGTGCTTACAGCACCGGTATTCCCAGAAACGAGGGCTGTCCTTTTTCTCCCCAAATATGCAACTTTGGAAGCCCTCTTTTCTGGAACGACAGGTTTTTTTTTTTTTTTTTTTTCACCTTCCCCGTCTGTCTTCATTTTTTTTTTTGCCATTCTTTGAAATTTTCGAATGTCTTTGAATTAGAATGTACGTTGTCCTTCATGTGATCCCCTTCTGTCGGCTCTTCGCCCGCCACCCATTTAAGACCCCTGTTACCCGTCTCCACCTCATGGACGGATGGATGATGGATGGATGATACATAGATAGACAGATAGATCTCGCCCAGCTCTTCAGACGGGAGCCTGAACTTACAAGGTATCGCTCCAGAAGGACCAGCAACCTCGGTCTCTAACGCAATCCACAGTGGCATGGAGCTAAACGTGAATATCGGCAAGTTTCTAGCAGCCTTTGTCATTTTCACAAAGCATTCACCAGTTGTTCGAGCTCCTGTGGGAGTTCCTGAGACTTAGTGGATTCCCCAGTTGCTGGATATCATGGCCAGCCCGACACTGGTACTGTGAGTGGTGGAGACAGAACCTCTGTGTTTTTCCCAGTTGATTCTGTGGTTCGGGGTGTTTCTTGCTCCTACTTTGTTCAGTGCTTGTATGGACTGGGTGTTGTGCAGGGTCATGGGGTCTCAGCGGCTGGGGCATCTGTTGAGAAGAAAGATTCATGAATATTGACTTTGTGATGATGCTGTGATTTCGGGAGTCAATGGAGGCTCTGATCAGGTGCCAAGAGACTGAGTGAGGAGTCTGAGTGTCTGGGCTTGTGAGGTCCTGATGAAACCAACAGCCAGGCCTTTAATGACCTCTTGGGCACAGATATCAGCAGTGTGTCTGTTTGCGGAGAGGTGTGACCTTGTTGAGTGGTTTATTTACCTTGGCAGTGACATTCATGTCCCTGGTGACTCTTCCGAAGTCAGTAGACAGATGGAGAGCTTGGTGGTCAGTGAGGTCACTGAAAGGGTGTGTGGCCCCAATATCTCTCTGAAAAGAACAAGGGCCAAGTCTTAGAGTCCTGAGCTTCCTTTCTGCTATATGTTTGGAGACATGGATGCTCCCAGTGACCTGAGATGAAGACTGACCTTTGGTACTGTGCCCTTCGGAGAATCCTTGGGACCGCTGGTTTTACTTTGTGTTCCCATGGAACTGCTGGGGAAATGGAAGGAAAACCACTAGAAGAATAAGGTTGTCAAATGTTGTGAAAGTATTGAAGAATACGAGAGATGGAGGGAAAGAAATGGGGAAAAAGATAACCAAAAAAAAAAAGCAGGATTTTGGAGGTTAACAACTTATCAATAGAAGGGAAGATATTGTGATGAAGGCAGTTACAATCCCAAAACTATCGATTTAGTCAAATGTGTTTTTTCCACCAAAGAAAATAGTAAGAAGAATTATAAGAAAGTGTTTTGTGTTCTTATAGGGTTCATACGTGAAAATTGGCAAGAAGGAAGGTAATGAAAATGGAGGAAAGAGGTTCAATATAGAAAGGAGTTGACTTTAAGACACACAGCAACTGTTGTTAATATGACATTAAGTAAATTGAAGAGGATATGATCAGATATCTGCTAGAACAGAATTCAAAAAGCAAAAGAGCCCAATTAAATAAGGAACTGAGTGCCATCTGCAGGGCAAGTGGCAGGAGGACTTTGGGCACTGACATGAAAATACATAGAGGGCTGTTAAAATATTAGGGATCCATTTTGAGAGGAGAAGGAGGGAAGAAGAGACTGGAAGGAGATGGAAAGAAAGTTATAAAAGCTCACAAGTCTCTGGAGGACTAGGAGACTAACATATGAGGGCAAAATTTTACATGTCAATAATTTGCCCAGGCTCTTTTTTCTGGCAACAGTTTTTTTACGGACAAAATATATTCTAAGGAAAATCGAAAGACAATGTTTTTATTTTTTTGGGAGGTCTACAGATGAGAAGGTCGCAAGACAGAAAGTAAAGAAACAAAAAAGGAAAGGGGGAGAAAGGTTTTCTGGACTTAAGGATCTTGTTAAGATTGAAATACACGCCGCTACATATCCTTGTTACAGAGCGGGAAAGGGAGGGCAGCTGGATTTAGCCAGGTACATGATGTGGTCATCTAAGAAGGTTTGGGCTTTATAAAACCCAGAACAAGAAACCATATGAGTTTAGATTACCCAAACTATACAGGAGGTTGATGGACTGTATCAAAGATTGTGGGCTTCAGCAGGATGAAAAGGACTTGTGGAGGAGGTGGAAAGAATTAGTGGAAAAGTAAGGAAGAGAAGCCAGTAAACATTACTGGGAAATCTGAGAGGAATCTAAACTGATATGGGAAAGATTTGGGGAAAGTTTCCAAAATCAAGTAGCAGATATAGCCTGCTGGCTCGCCCATGAAGCACTAGAAACCAACCTGGCTTTAAGTAAAAGAAAGAATTTACTAAGGGCCTAAATGTCCCAGGGACGGATGTAAAAGAAAAAATAAGTCAGTATGGACATGCAATGTGGGACTGCCCTACAGTGGCAAGGATATGGAAGGAAGTAAGGCAGAGACACATAGTAGAATCAAGCTGGATAGAGACTTGGTGGTGTTTGGGAGGTCAGGGAAAGAGAGGTCGGAAGAAAGATTGGGACCAATAAACGTGATAAAAGAAGTATTGAAGGCAAGGTGCATACACAAATAAACAGAAAGTTTTTTCCCAACAGAAAATAATTGAATGACTAGAGAAAACCTCTCGCTTTATGAGAAAACATCTCAACTTTGGAAGCCTCTTTTCTAAACGACAGCCCTATGTTTTTATTTTTTTCTCTCCTTCCCCTGTCTGTCTTCATTTTTTTTTTTTTTTTTTTTTTTTGCCATTCTTTTAAATTTGAATGTACGTTGTCCTTCATGCTGATCCCCTTCTGTCGGCTCTCTCGCCTCGCCACCCATTTAAGACCCCCTGTTCCCGCTCCTCCTCATGGATGGATGGATGGATAGAAAGACAGATAGATCTCGGCCCAGCTTCTTCAGACGGGAGCCTGCAACTTTGCTAGGGGGGCATCGTCCAGAAAGGACCAGCAGCCTCGTGTCCTTTCCAACCTGCAATCCCACAGTGGCATCAAAGGGAGGGCAAGCACCGGTCAAGTCTCGAACGTACCAGGGCTGCCCCAGATCACTCGCGCCAAAAGCCCAGCTTCTGATACGGGTGGAAGGAGGAAAAGAAAAGACGAGGCGAAGGGCTACCTGCTGGCAGAAAGGCAAAGCTTACGGCACTCGGTATTCCCAGGCTGTCTCCCATCCAGTACTCAACCGAGCCCGACTCGCTTAGCTTCCGAGATCGGACGAGATCGACTGGTTCAGAGTGTAGGGCGTAAACGAGGGCTGCTCGTTTTTCTCCCCAAATAGGCAACTGTGGAAGCCTCTTCTAAACGACAGCCCTATGTTTGTTTTTTTTTTTTTTTTCTCCTTCCCCCGTCTGTCTTCATTTTTTTTTTTTTTTTAATTGCCATTCTTTTGAAATTTGTTATGTCTTTGAATTAGAATGTCGTTGTCCTTCATTGATCCTCTGTCGGCTCTCTCGCTCTCGCCACCATTTAAGACTCCCTGTTACCTGCTCCACCATGGATGGATGGATTGATGGATGGATGGATGGATGGATGGATAGACAGAGAGATCTCGCCCAGCTCATCAGACGGGGAGCCTGCAACTTTACAAAGGGGGGCATCTTCCAGAAAGAACCAGCAACCTCGTATCTCTAACGGCAATCCCACAGTGGATCAAAGGAGGGCAAGCACCGGCTCAAGTCTCGAACGTACCCAGCGCTGCCCCAGATCACTCGGCGGCCTCGGCGCAGGTCTTCCCGAGGTGCTTGCTGCCGCGTGCGAGCGCCACGCCGAGGGCTTCTTCCTCTCGGTCTCCGGAGCGCAGGGTCGCCTTCTCTTCGCAGCTTTGCCTCCTGCCTCCTGGGTCTGCGCCTGCCGCCTGTCTTGCTGTTGGGCTGGTTCCTCATTCAGCATCCCGCCCAGTCCTACCCTCCTGTTTCTCTTCCAGCCAATAAGCTCCAGCGATGGGTGGCTGGTTTGCATAAGAGCGAGTGCACCTTGGGTGCTAGTGAAACCTGTCTAATAGGGGTGGTGAGGTCGGTGAACCCCAACATCCGGTCACGGTGCACACGGGCTCTGGGCAGCAGTAGCTCCGCATGCGCGCTCCCGAGGCCAAAGAAGCCCGCGATCCCAAGAAGCCTGAAGGAGGCCGAAGGACCGAGGACTGTGCTGGGGAAACTCTCCGCCGAGCGATGAAGCCGAGGAAGTGGAGGATGAGCGCCGGGCTGTACAACCATACTTACCTGGCAGGGGAGATACCATGATCACTAAGGTGGTTCTCCAGGCGAGGCTCATCCATTGCACCCGGTGTGTTGACCCCGCGATTTCCAAATGCGGAAACCGACTGCATACATGGTAGTGGGGACTGTCAGGCTCCCTGATAGTCCTGGTTCAAAACAGACTGAAAACATGCGTCAACTATGGAAGTGGTGCTTGGGCGAGGAAGCAGGAGCTCAGAGACAACGGCTTTGGGGGCTTTTAAGTAATAAATAAAGAAGTTCCAAAATCAATCAATCAATCTGTCTGTCTGTCCATTTATTTATTTATTTTAAGGACCCCGCCAATAGAAAAATTATAATAAAATAATATTAATTTAATTAACTAATCAATGTGTATTTATCTTAAGGACCCCACACACAAAATAATAAAATAATAATATAGAATTTTAATC
>NW_024377033.1:0-6130 GCF_016835505.1 Polypterus senegalus | reverse complement strand
CACAAAATAATTCACACAGGAGAAGCTGTTTTGCTTCCCTGAATTTGGAAAACAATTCTGTCACAATAGCACTCAGTCAGTCATTTTCCAACCCGCTGTATCCTAACATAGGGTCATGGGGTTCTGCTAGAACCAATCCCAGCCAGCACAAGGCAGGAACAAACGCCGGGCAGGGCGCCAGCCCCCTGCAGACAATAGCACTCTTCACAATTTATTTTTGTATAGCCCAAAATCACACAAGAAGTGCTGTAATGGGATTAATGGACCCTGCCTTTTGACAGCCTTCCAGCCTTGACTCTCTAAGAAGACGACGAAAAACTCCCAACAATAAAATGAATGACACCTTAGGAAAGGCTCTTCAAAGAAAACCCCCTTTCCAGGTGGGTTGGACATGCAGTGGGTGTCAAAAAGAAGGGGGTCGGGTCAATAAACCACAATATACAGAACAGAACACAAGTAATCCTCAATACGATATAATAATGTGATGGACATATTACAAATACAGAGCAGAATTGAACAGTAGATAGTATCACATAATATGATTTGGATTTGTTCAGAGTCCTGGAGACCTCGGCCATCATGCTGCCTCCCCCTATTGGCCATTCCTCAGCTGAGACAGCGTTAGGCCAGCCAATCCAATGAAAGGATTTATCTACCCTACGATTCCTGCGATTCTCCATCACAGATTACTTTACCTTAGGCAGGTGGGCCATGGCATCAAGTGCCACATTTGAGAAGTGAGAAGAGAAACAGAATAGGTGAGGCTTAGTAACAAATTCTAACTATCATATTATGTTTTATTGTGTGGCAGTAGGGGGCAGTAGTGCACCCTTGAACCCTCAGGTACAACTCCAGACACCAGGTAAAAGTCGAAGACCTTTTATTTATCTTTTCCTCAGTGCACCAAGCACCTTCCACACTACTCATTCAAACCACTATCAATACTATAACAATAAACACTCCTCCTCGCCCAGACACTTGCTCCTCTACCTCCCAGCTCAGCTCAGTGTCTGGACTGAGGCACCGTCCTTTTATAGCCCCTGACCCGGAGGTGTTCCTGTCCCAGCAGTCCACAGTTCCTTATTCCTTCCGGGTCAGGGCAATCAGTCTTTCACATCACCCCGGGAGCACGCCATTCCTTCCCGTCACGTGACTGTGACGTACTCCCGGGTCATAGGGCACAACAGATCCCACAAGTCCCCCCACAGCGACTCCTGGTGGTCCCAAGGTATCCAGCAGGGCTGTGTATAAACACTACAGAGTCCATAAGGCCCTGCTGGACCTCGGGGCATGATCGTGCTGTCGGGAGAGCTCCTCCTGTCGGCCTGGGGGTGCGGACCGGCCTGGGAAGCCGGCAGTCTTCCACAATTCCCCCCCCTTAGCGACGACTTCTGGGGCGGAGCGTCCGGCCCCGAGAGGGACGTCCTCCGGGCCTTGAGTGCGTTGCCCTGTCCTCGCGCGAACCTTGGGGGGACGGTGTACCTCCTGTCTCCCCGGGGACAATGGCGGCTCTCGTGGCCCGGTTGCCGGCAATTATAGCACCGACGAAGCCCTCCTGGTTGCTTCCCTCTGCGGGACCAAAAACACCTCGGGAACTCCGTCAGCGTCGTCTCCGCCCCTTCACCTGCCAGGGAGGGCATTACGGCCGCTTGGCTGCCCTCAAGCCTTCTCTCCATTATGTCGGGAGACCCACCTTTCCTTTTGGGGATCTCCCGCTTGATTTGGGGCTTGCGCTCAGCCTGAGGCTCTCTATGGAAAGGAGAGAGCCTCTTTGCTGTCTGCACACCCGTTGTCCTACGCTTATTAGGTTCCGGCGTCATTAGTACCGACTCGCCCCGATGTACAGCACCAACCAGCTGCACCGCACGGCGGCGCTTCCCCGGCACTCCTATCACCGGCGTCACCCGCGCTTAAGACCGGTCGGGTCCTCGAGCCGTACTGCTCCAGAAAGCCACGCCACGCGCATGCCCCGGCCGTTTGCTCCAGTCCCCACCATTCGGTCATCATGCCCCAGTCCCTTGTCGGGCACACAGTGCTTTGACACGCGCTACTCATTCTCAGCGGTGCCCGATCGCACTGTGTCCCCTTACACTCTACGACACGGGAGGGACTCACCTGTACTCCCGCGCCGATCATCTCCGAGCTTCCGGCCCAGCCGCTGCACGTAGTCCTGTAGACCCTTTAACGGGCTGCAGCCGTCGCTCCCAAGTCCTCCACACGTTCCTTCAGCTGTTGTAAGTCCTGTAAGAAACACCGTAGGGGTGCGAGGTATTCCTCGAGCCCCCGTAAGTCCAGACAGTTAATGTTTACGGCCGGAGTTGTTTGCGCTTCCGCATTTCGCTTACCCTCCGCCGGGAACCAATGAGCACGTCCCCTCCTGGCACGTGTTCAGCTGGGCCGCGCAAAGGCTCTTGGGACTTGGAGTCCTCAGAGGGACGGCTGGCTACTACAAGCGGCTGAGATCTGCCTTTTCTTTTCACCGGCAGACCCTTCAGCCACAACCCGTCCCTCTTGGTGATTGCTGTCTTTGTAGGCGCTGCTTTGCACGCCTTCCCCTCCCCTTCCAGGAGGCTCGGACCCGTCAGGGAACGAACGACTTCGTCGGAGGACTCCGGGTTACTCACACCTTCCCGGCATGCACCACGGGTGACCAGTCTGTTGTCCTCGTATGGAGCCGTCGCTAGCCGTCTCGCGTCCTGGCTTGCCTTCAGGGAGCCGCGGCCATTTTCCCGGAACATGAGGCAGGCATCGGAGGCGCCGCTGAGATTCTGAATGCTGGCGTCTGCAAAACAGGATAAAAGCACCCCTTGCATCGGGCGTTTTCCCTGTACCTACCTCCGACTCGGCAGCAGTGGTCCCCGTCTACTTGGGGAGTTCGGCGCTTGATGGCTGACCGTGTTCCTGCTTTAGGGCTACTCGGGCTCGTTCAGCCTTTATCAGTGCGCGGTCCTCCTCGCTCCCAGTCAGGTAAGCCCAGGTCATGTCGGCCTCGGTCATATTCTGTACCCCACTGGTACTGACCTTCTTTTTCCCTGTCTTCTTCCCCATCACAGTCCGAAGTAGCAAAAGGCTCAACAGCAGCTCTCCGTGCAGTGGTGTTTGCACCTCCGTGTTCTGAGGCGTGACCTTCTTAGGGTTGTCTGCCCACACAAAATTTGATTTTAACACAGGTCCCCTGCCACCAGACGGCCAGAGAATCCTGCCGACTACGCCAGTGTGGCAGTAGGGGCAGTAGTGCACCCTTGAACCCTCAGGTACAACTCCAGACACCAGGTAAAGTCGAAGACCTTTTTATTTATCTTTTCCTCAGTGCACCAAGCACCTTCCACACTACTCATTCAAACCACTATCAATACTATAACAATAAACACTCCTCCTCGCCCAGACACTTGCTCCTCTACCTCCCAGCTCAGCTCAGTGTCTGGACTGAGGCACCGTCCTTTTATAGCCCCTGACCCGGAGGTGTTCCTGTCCAAGCAGTCCACAGTTCCTTATTCCTTCCGGGTCAGGGCAATCAGTCTTTCACATCACCCCGGGAGCACGCCATTCCTTCCCGTCACGTGACTGTGACGTACTCCCGGTCATAGGGCACAACAGATCCCACAAGTCCCCCCACAGCGACTCCTGGTGGTCCCCAAGGTATCCAGCAGGGCTGTGTATAAACACTACAGAGTCCATAAGGCCCTGCTGGACCTCGGGCATGATCGTGCTGTCGGGAGAGCTCCTCCTGTCGGCCTGGGGGTGCGGACCGGCCTGGGAAGCCGGCAGTCTTCCACAATTGCTAATGACCAACAACAGAGATGCAGTCTGTACAGTTAATAAGCAGCTCTAGTCAGGGTGTGCTAAACTGAAGTCATGAGTCTTCAACTGGGATTTGAAAGCTGAGACTGAAGATAGATAGATAGATAGATAGATAGATACTTTATTAATCCCAAAGGGGAAATTCACATAATCCAGCAGCAGTATACTGATACAAAAAACAATATTAAATTAAAGAGTAATAAAAATACACGTAAAAGCAGACAATAACTTTGAGTAATGTTAGCATTTACTTCCCCGAGTGGAATTGAAGAGTCGCATAGTGTGGGGGAGGAACGATCTCCTCAGTCTGTCAGTGGAGCAAGACAGTGACAAAAGTCTGTCACTGAAGCTACTCCTCTGTCTGGAGATGACCCTGTTCAGTGGATGCAGTGGATTATTCATGATTGACAGGAGTTTACTTAGTGCCCGTTGCTCTGCTACAGATGTTAAACTGTCCAACTTTACTCCTACAATACAGCCTGCCTTCTTAACAAGTTTGTCCAGGTGTGAGGCGTCCTTCATCTTTATGCTGCCTCCCAGCACACCACCGCGTAGAAGAGGGCACTCGCCACAACCATCTGGTAGAACATCTGCAGCATCTTATTGCAGATGTTGAAGGACGCCAACCTTCTAAGAAAGTATAGTCGGCTCTGACCTTTCTTACACAGAGCATCAGTATTGGCAGTCCAGTCCAATTTGTCATCCAGCTGCACTCCCAGGTATTTATAGGTCTGTACCCTCTGCACACAGTCACCTCTGATGATCACAGGGTCCATGAGGGGCCTGGGCCTCCTAAAATCCACCACCAGTTCCTTGGTCTTGCTGGTGTTCAGGTGTAAGTGGTTTGAGTCGCACCATTTAACAAAGTCTTTGATTAGCTTCCTGTGCTCCTCCTCCTGCCCACTCCTGATGCAGCTCATAGTAGCAGTGTCATCAACGAACTTTTGCACGTGGCAGGACTCCGAGTTGTATTGGAAGTTCGATGTATATAGGCTGAACAGGACCGGAGAAAGTACAGTCCCTTGCGGTGCTCCTGTGTTGCTGACCACAATGTCAGACCTGCAGTTCCCAAGACGCACATACTGAGGTCTGTCTGTAAGAAAGTCCACGATTCATGCCACCAGGTATGAATCTACTCCCATCTCTGTCAGCTTGTCCCTAAGGAGCAGAGGTTGGATTGTGTTGAAGGCGCTAGAGAAGTCCAAAAACATAATTCTTACAGCACCACTGCCTCTGTCCAAGTGGGAGAGGGATCGGTGTAGCATATAGATGATGGCATCCTCCGCTCCCCCCTTCTCCTGGTATGCGAACTGCAGAGGGTCGAGGGCGTGGCGGACCTGTGGCCTGAGGTGGTGAAGCAGCAGCCACTCCATGGTCTTCATCACATGTGACATCAAAGCAACAGGCCGGAAGTCATTCGGCTCACTAGGACGTGATACCTTTGGGACTGGGGTGATACAAGATGTTTTCCAAAGCCTCGGGACTCTCCCCTGTTCCAGGCTCAGGTTGAAGATGTGCTGTA
Source organism: Polypterus senegalus (assembly GCF_016835505.1). Taxonomy (NCBI): domain Eukaryota; kingdom Metazoa; phylum Chordata; class Cladistia; order Polypteriformes; family Polypteridae; genus Polypterus; species Polypterus senegalus. The sequence continues at coordinate 807 of NW_024377033.1, read as the reverse complement.
GAGGACTCACCAGCTCCAGTGCACAGGCCTTCAGCAGTCGTGGCGATACTCCATCTGAACCCACTGCTTTGCTGGCACGAAGTCTTCTCAGCTCTCTGCTCAACTGCGCTGCTGTAATTGTGGGTGGGGATGTCTCACCTATGCTGGTATCGGCAGAAGGATGGTTGGAGGATGCAGTACTCCGAGGTGAGAGTGGTTTAGGGTGATCAAACCTATTAAAGAAGTTGTTCATTTGGTTTGCTTTCTCCACGTCTCTCTCAATGGTGGCACGCCGCTTCGAGCTGCAGCCAGTGATAATCCTCATCCCATCCCACACTTCCTTCATGCTGTTATTCTGCAACTTCTGCTCCAGCTTTCTCCTGTACTGCTCTTCTGCCGCCCTGAGCTGGACTAGGAGTTCCTTCTGCACGCGCTTGAGCTCATACTGATCACCGTCTTTAAAAGCCCTTTTCTTCTAGTTCAAAAGGCCCTTGATGTCACTTGTAATCCATGGCTTGTTGTTAGCATAGCAGCGTACTGTTCTTACCTGAACTACAATGTCCATACAGAAGTTGATGTAATCAGTTGTGCAGTCAACAGCCTCTTCAATGTTCTCACTATGTGACCCTAGCAGGATATCCCAGTCCGTAGTACCAAAGCAGTCTCTCCGAGCCTGCTCTGCCTCATGGGACCACTTCCTGAATGATCATGTGGTTGTAGGTAGCGCCTTCACTCTTGGTTTGTAGTGAGGCTGAACCAGAACCTTATGATCTGCTTTGCCCAGCGCAGGCAGCAGGGTGGCGCTGTATGCGTCTTTAACATTTGCAT
>NW_024377032.1:0-27542 GCF_016835505.1 Polypterus senegalus | reverse complement strand
TTTTCCAGTGGTGCTCCAGTGTTGCTCACATCTTTATCAGAAACACAGTCATTGAGTCTCACAAACGTTGTTACCCAACAGATAACCCTATCCAGAGCACATAGTCCATCCAATAATGTGAACACACCAATCACACTCTGATGCAGACCGAATTAATACTAGCACCTGATTCACCCCTCAGAGCCTCTTTTCATTCTCTTACAATCTGTTTGGAAAGCAGCTGACCATGTAAAGAATGGGTGTAGATTCAATGTGATTGTGTGTAGGTCAAACCGACTACATACAGAGTTGGTGAGAAAAAATGCCTTTATATTTTTAAAGCTGAGTAGTGTTCTTAATTAATTGTGTTGGAAATTTTTAAAGATTGCATGGATGAGAATTACTTGTCTCTGAAAACAGAAAAATTTTGAAATGTTATTTACTGGGAAGAATGCAGACTGCAACAACTTTCTGTCACTTTTTAAACCCCAAGTTGGACCAAAACATTAATTTTATCGACCCACATACGGGATAATAAGAAAGTAATTCATACAAGTATTTCTAATAGGATTGACTACTGTAATATGTTATTTACTGGTTCAAGTTGCTCTTTATGGAGTTTTCAGTTTATTCAAAATATTCGCATGAATCATTACAAGAACTTGAAAGTATGAACACAAACCTCATTTCCTAAGTTCTTATAATGGTTTCCCCAATAAGCTTAGAACATTGAACATAAAAATCGAAATTTAGCAAACTGGAGGAGACCTTTCAGTCCATCAGGTTCATGGCTTAGCTGTCCCAGTATCTCATCCAGATACTTCTACAGCTGGCCAAGATTTCTGCCCCAAAGTACATGCCACGCAGTTTGTTCTACAGTCCCATAACTCTTTATGTGAAGAAGTGTTTGACTTAAATTCACTCCCATAAATTTTCAGTGATGTTCTGAGTATATGATTCAGCTTTTGCGGAAGAATGTTGCGAATCCACTTTATCAATTTCTTAGGGCTGATTTCAAAGTCCTTTACATATAAATCCTTACATGACCAAGGCCCTGCTCACTTATTTGAGCTTATCATTCCTACAAAACCACAGTGTTCATTATGGGCATGAAGATATCAGCCAACTAAAGACTGGGGAAAGGGTTAATAGAATAACTGTAGAAGGCCAAGCTTACAGTTACAAGGCTTGGGAAAACGAAATTATCTGCCACCTTATATAAGAGATATGCCTTGGTCTTAGCACTCTCCATATTCTTTTTTTCTCATTATCTTGTTATGGTAGTTTCTTCCACTGCTCTCTTGTCCATGAAGGACCCATCTGAGATACTTGGGACATGAAATCAATGGATCAAAACATTGTGTTGTTAGGGTTAGACAGCCCAGCATTGATCTACTTTGGAATGCCCAGTTGGCCATTTCTTTAAGACTTGAGTTTGTTTTTGATTTTTCTGTCATAACTGACTGTGGACCTTCCAGGGGCTTATTTTTACAGGGATGCTGCTGGCTGAGTTTTTGTTTCTCTTCTCTGTTGTCAACGGCCGTTAACTTTAATACAACAACGGCAACAATTTATTTTTCGATAGCTCAAAATCACACAAGGAATTAATCCATGGCTTTAAAAAGGAAGGTCAAATTTAGAGGGAGACCCTTCCAGGTAGATTGGCATGCAATGGGCGCAAAAATTGGGGTAAATACATTACAACATAATTAATTAATGGACAGATACCATAGCGCTATCTATGTATGTTAATAAGTTCTGAAACACTTTGTTTAATGTCTGTTCAAAAAACAGTATCTCTATGGCTACTTATTACTCAAATAGTAATTGGTAAAGTTGAGCATCACGGTGACACTAAGATTTACTCCATCAAAGATTTGGGTTATTTATTTATTTTTTTTGGAGTGACCACAGGAACACACCCAGCCTTGGCCCTCCCACAGACACTAAATTACAGAGACACAGTTAAAAAACAATAATAAGGTAATAAATTAAATGAAATAGAAAAAAAAAATTTAAAATTTAAAAGCTAACCCCCTCCGACCCTCCGGGGTAAAAAAATAATATGAGTCCAAAACACAGTCCAATGTAGCAGAAGTAGTTGACGGGATGCAAAATGAAAATCCCAAGCTTCACTGTAGGCAATGAAAAAGTGTCCTACCAGTTTCCTGATGTGGTGGGGAAAGGGGATTGGGAGCACTTCTCCGATGGCATGCCCAATCCAAAAATCACATAACAGGCAGGCATATACAGACCATACATCTAGACAGGAACGTAATCCAAGATAATTAATGGGTTTTTATGTGAATTTCCCTTGGGATTAATAAAGATCATCATCTATGTATCTATCTATGTATTATCTATGTATCTATTATGTATCATCTATGTATCTATTATCTATCATCTATCATCTATCATCTATCTAAACGGAGAACAGGCTTTTAACAGACAGACAAACGATTGGGTCCTTTTGGGATTTTGCTGGTTTTTTTTTAAAGTGCCTGTTGGCTCAATTTTTTCCCAGCATCCCCCACCTCCAAAAGTGTCCCAAAATGTTTTACCTGCCGGGGGTCCAGAATATGCAGACCTTCACGTAGCACGTACAAAGATTGTATTTGTATCTAAGTTTGAACTTTCACATCACCTTGTCCCAAAAGTGAAAGGGGTAAAAAAAATATAAAAATTGAATAAAATTGAATTAAAGTGGGGAAACCTTATTTCTACTTATAAAAGTTCAGGGCCTGTAAAACCTAAAAACCCAAAAATTAATGCTTAAAAGGGTGCTTCATGCTCATGAGACAGTTTAAAGGTTTTGGTGACAGAATTTCCTGTGCAGGATTGGTTGTGTGAAAAAATGGTCTCTTTCCCCCCTCTGCAGAAAATGAAGATTTAGAGCCTCCCCCAACCAATGTAAGACCCCAGGGCCGCCACCGGGGGTTTTTTTTCGCAGAACATGTCATAACCAAGAGGCCCCCTCTTGGGGAGTCACCCCGAAAGCAGCGTCTTGAAGAAAACTCAATTGCATTTTAAAATTTTCTTTGTTTGTTTTCCATTCAATTTCTGTATTTGGGTTTGTCTATCATACCACAACACACTGACGAAAATTTTTCTTGTGTTACAAAAATTATTTTCTAGCAAACATTAAAACATCAATTTTAACTATAATAAATTACTTTATAAAATCAAAGAAAACAAAAAGAACTCACTGGATGAGGCAGTGCTCATTAATAAGACAAGGAGGAACATCCATCCATTTTTCCAACCCCTGAACCGAACAAGGGTCACGGGGTTTGCTGGAGCCAATCCCAGTCAACACAGGGCACAAGGCAGGAACAAATCCCGGCAGGGTGCCAACCCACCGCAGACAAAGAGGAACATTACAAACAAAATAAAAGGGTAAATTACAGGTGATGCTGAAGTCCAAGTCAAACACCTAAAATTGAAATATCTGAGATTTGCTGTCCTTAGTGACAGGAGGATAAAACAAGAGGATGCCAAATTTCAATAACTGAGTATGTTGCTTTCTAGTGACTCTTTAAGTGCCCACCCATTTTCTTAATCCAGCCTAGTCCAGTTCATAGTCTGCCCTGGTATCATAAGGTTCAAAGCAAGAATCAAACCTAAGGAAAGCAGAATACTGTATCTGGGACACATACTGTAAATATAATTTAAAAGAAACCATAAACTTAAAGTAGTATGAGATATCAATGAACTACTGTTATTGAGAGTGTTTTGATCTTCTTCTGAAGAGACATAGCCACTAAAAACAGCTGTGTATACCGCCTCAGAGAACACAGGATATCATATCTCATAATAAACATAAAGCCAACCTCATCTTATCTGACACCTTGAGCACCAACCTATTCGCTTTTCACCTCCTTTCATCTGATAGCCTTCTATAATAGCAAAATAAAAGGCAGATACCCACATGTATCAGATTCATTAACCAATGGTAATGGGTGAGTGTGCTGTTTGAAACATGAAATCCATTTGAAACCAACACTCTATAAACAGTTAAGCCTTATCGCAATTTGAATCATATATCAACAGCTAAACCACTTCCTGTTAGTTAGCAGGTCTTGGATCATGTTTAATTACATCTGTCCTTTACTTCAAAAATCAATTTTAAAGATTAAAAAGTATTGTAGTGATGGATGACACTGGCTTCCTTCAGAGGTGTGGTATGCTGCAGCTAAAATTAAACAGTTAATTATAATTTAATTTATGCATATTTTAAAATAGTTATTGTGTTTAAGAACTATTGAGTCCTGTTGAGAGGAGGTTGAGTTTCCTCCACCACTAACCAATGCTGCCTGGTGTATGAGTCCGGTATCAGGACAAAGAGGGTACTGAAGTTGAGCAGGGAACCTTGGTTTGCATGCATAATTCATTCCGAAACATGCTCGCAATCCAAAGCACTCGTGATATCAAAGCTAATTTCCATAAGAAATAATGGAAACTCAGATGATTCGTTCCACAACCCAAAACTATTCATATAAAAATGATTAATCTATACTCAATAAAAGGCAAAGCCCTCACTGACCTACCTACTGACTGACTGACTATCACTAATTCTCCAACTTCCCGTGGTAGAAGGTGAAATTTGGCAGGCTCTATTCTTTACAGCTTCCTTACAAAAGTTGGGAGGTTTCATTTCGAAATTCTATGCGAAATGGTCATAACTGGAAGGTATTTTTCTCCATTTACTGTAATGGAGCTGAGCTAGAGCCATGGGGTGAGTTTCAGGTAGACATCATCATGCCTCCACATAATCACGAACTGACTGTCAATGCACTACGAGAAAAACCAGGAAGAGCTCCAAAACGCTGAAGAAAACATGCATTATATAATTGAGAAGGCAGCAAAAATAAGAAGTGAGTCGTAGGACATATACTACCATATTAATGAGTGCTGCTACTTCGGAAAGAAAGGTGTAAACCAAACTTTAAATTAAGTTAATAGACAATAGCTGGTGTTTCTCATGCCCACGGGTAATGCGGGATCAAGTTTAATGAGAGGACGAGGATATAAACAAGAGTTTTGATCACTTTGTAACTAAGTTAAAATTGCAGGTGAAGGGTGTGCTTATGCAAATCTCAGAGAGACTGTGTTTGTGGGGATTGGATAGTTAACGTGGTTGGGGAGCTCATCATCTCCTCCCATTACCTCATTTCACTCTGAGCTGAGCTCCGCAGCTAACGGCGCCTCCAAGCAACTTCATCACACTCCCACCAAATACTCACAAAAATCCACAAGTTAATACACACGCTGTCTCTAGAGTTTCTCCACACTCAATGTATTCCCTCAAGGCCCCTTTATACCCTCTAATCTCCCATTTCCAATTCAGATACCTCCAATTTCCAGTAAGGCTCAGCTGCGCGATGACAAGTAATAAGTCTCAAGGACAGACCTACAAAACGATGCCATTGATTTCAGGCAAGATTGCTTTTCCTGACAACTATACTTGCATTCTCAAAAGTGAGCTCGCAGCTTCATATTACAACCGAGTGCAGCCAGAAACTTTAAGTACCAGGTCTTAGATAATATTAAATTAAGCCTGCAGACATCGCGGTGAACATCACACAAGATAGCAGTTCACGAACTTACTGAACACAGTAATGTAGTGATCACTTCCATGCATCAAACCACCTTCAAAACGCATTACACAATTTCATAACAGTGATGGCTTTCTGTGTATGCTGATTTATAAAACAGCGAGGAGGCTGTGTGAAGGCAGCTACACAGAAAAAGCAGAGCGCCACACTCTGAATGTATTGCTGGTATCACCGTTATGGATATATATTGTATATATATATATATATACACCCGATCTACAATACTGTCAAATAAACCACCCACACAATTCATAGCACTGACATGAGAGGCTTTCACCTTGGCGCTGATGTCTTAGGTTCGATTGGTGAGAGTGCGTGCAGTGTGTGTGTACTGCCTGATGAGCCCAGAATTAGGCAAAGCACGTGCATTATCGTTTGCATTATTTGATAATGAAACTATTTCAATATATTTAATATATATATATCAGCCTAATGATTCATTTTACTCGCAACCCTGTTTGGGAAGAAGTATGAAAAATATGAGGTTAGCGAAAACCAGATCACCAATTTAAGCTTTGAGGAATCATAGATACTTTATTCGACATCAATGATTGTTTTGGTAAAAGCCATACTCGGTGTAATCTCCCTTCCATGTTATAATATTTCTGCGACTAGCCAAGATTAAATGAACGGAAAAAGTAAGAGCTGGTTTGGAGTAACGAGACAGGCAGGTGACAGCTCAATAGCTCAATTTGGATATACTACAGTAGGTTCTATTTAGGTCGCCAGAAATATCTTTTGGTAGGAATGGAAGTTGGATTTATTCTTTAAATTTCTATGGTGAAGAAAAATTTATGCAATGATGATTAAATTTAACTTTCATTCCTACTAAACATATTTCTGTCCGACCAAATAAAGAGATTACTTATATTTAAAATTTAAATGAGAACTTGAACAAATACGATAGTTCATATTACCCACGCAGCAACGCAACGTGAAGATTACGAAGGTCATCCAGTTTTTAACAAGCGGCATATTGCACTGATGCGAAATAGCCTGCCCATTTAATTATTTAGGAATGGATAGATAAATTAAGATTTTGTACAAATAATGTTTTAAATTTTTCTTTCCTCAATGGATTCCTAGCACCCCCAGCAACAGCTCCTCGCACCCCTAAAGGAGATATGTGTATGTATATATATATATATATATATATATAGATATAGATATAGATATATATAGATATATATATATGTATATATATATATACATATATATATGAATATAGATATACATATATAGATAGATAGATATAGATATATAAGATAGATATAGATAAACATATATAGATAGATGAATATAGGTGTGTATGTAAATGTGTGTCTGTATATATGTAGATATGTGTGTATATATATATATATATGCCAGCAACACTCATGATAATGACAAAACAATTACATTGTCAATCATGTTACATTATTATTAAAATGTTTCCTTTTCTTTTCATTACTTCTTTAATACACTACTTCTCTCTGCAAAGCTGGTATTTTGTATATATATGCATATATATATGTATATGTATATATATATATATATATATATATATATATATATATATATATATTATAAAGGACCGAGGAGACAGTAGCAAGGGTTGGGGTTTTCCGGCCCCGTATATTGTAAATCACAAACAAAAGGGTCAAAATTATAAACAAACAGTTCATATCGGCGCCGACTCCTGGCGCTGCCATTTTATTGGGGAGGAGCCGAAGTGGAGGAATGCCGGAAGGACCGCAAGGGAGGATGGGAAGGATGACGCCAGGGCAAGATGGCGGAGGAAGGGCGGAAGTATCGCGACTGCGGTCAATCCAGGCCTATGGTGCAGGAAGGTCTTTCTTTCTATGAGGAAGCAGAGGGAGAAAGTTAATACCCCCCATTCCCTGGCGGCGAATGGTTTCCCAGGTGCTGTCGAATCAATCCGCTGCCTCCTACTCGCGCGTGACACATCCCCCTTAGCCCAGGACCGCCAGGTCGGGCGGACCTAACCGAGAGGTCGTGGAATACGAGAGAGGGCATCGGCATTGGCCTGAAGGGTGCCCCCCGATAAGTGACAGTGAACTTATACGGCTGTAAGTCCAGGAACCACCTGGTGACCCGCTGGATTCACTCTTGTGTAGGGACATCCACTGAAGTGCAGCGGATCAGTCACCAGAGCGTAATTCGCCACCCAGCAGGTAGTAACGGAGGTGGGTCACTGCCCACTTAATGGCCAAGGCCTCCTCTCCACTGCCGCTGCACGGGTCCCGTCCATCAGTTTCCGCTAAGGTACATCACAGGGTGCTCGACACCATCGACGCTTTGGCTCAGCACGCACCCAGGCCTGTGTCCGGCGCCGGTCTGGAGAATAAACGGAGCCCAAAATCGGCGCGCCCGAACACAGGTGCCGACGTTAGGGCCTTCTTTAGGTCACTGAACGCTGTTCTGCTTTGTCGGTCCACACCACGTATAGGGAGCCTTTTTTGTCAGGTCAGTCAAGGGTGCTGCTCTTCGAGAAACGGGAACAAACCGGCGGTAGTAACTCCGCAAGCCCCAAGAAAGCCTGCACCTGTTTCTTGGTACTGGACGGGCCATTCTAAGATGTCTTTAACTTTGAGCTCTGTGGCCGCACCTGTCCTTGTCCCACGAGGTAGCCTAAATATTTGGCCTCCTTTAATCCAAAAACACTTCCGGGGTTTATGCGGAGGCCGGCTTTAGCCAGTGTTCGGAGGACAGCTGCGACCTGCAGTAGATGCTCCTCCCAGGTGCCGGAATAGATGACAACGCCATCCAGGTAGGCGCTATAGGACTGGTGGGGCTTCAGCACTCTATCTACCAGACGCTGAAGGTCGCCGGGCCCCGTGCAGCCCAAATGGGAGGACCTTGTACTGCCAGTGCCCGCTAGGGGTGCTAAAGGCCGCTTTTCCTTTGGGATGCCGCTAAAGGAATTTGCCAATACCCTTTGTCATGTCAAGGGTAGTCAGATATCGAGCCGCACTCCAGCCGCCAAGGAGGTCGCCAATGGGGCATGGGGTAGGCATCGAACTTGGAGATCTGATTCAGACGCCTAAAGTCATTACAGAACCTCCAGGAGCCGCCTGGCTTGGAGACGAGGACAATAGGGCTGGACCAGGGACTATGGCTCTCTTCAATTATGTCCATGTCCAACATACGCTTCACCTCCAGTTCGACCTCTGCGCGCTTTGCCTCCGGAGTCGGTAGGGCCTCTCCCGGACGACACCGGCCCGTGACTATATATCGGCTCAATCAGCGCGTCCGCCGGGTGACTCGCCACTACCTCGGGATGGCTCGGAGTGTTTGGGCTAACTCCTGCCGCTGCTTGGGGTCAGCTCTTCGCGAGGTTAAGGGCAGTTGTGCTTGCAAAAGGGAGAGTGACCTACGGAGCTGGGAGCTCCTCTCTATCTCCAGGGCTTTAACAGGTTGACATGATAGATCCTTCACTCGGTCGACGATTGGGCTGTTTCACCAAATAGTCGACGCAGTCCTTTCTCTCCTTAACCTCGTAAGGCCCTTGCCAGTGAGCGAGCAGCTTCGAAAGTGGGAGGTCGGACGAGCACCATAACTCGTCCCCGGCGAACTCCCTGAGGACGGAGTTGCGGTTGTAACACCGGCCTGCGCTGCTTGCGCACGAGTCACGTGCTCTTTAGGAGGGGCCTGATCTTTGTGAGTCGGTCGCAGCTGCGCCACGCATCTAAAATGTTAGAGGAGGGAAGAGCCTCGCCTCCCAGCCTTCTTTTAGGATGTCGAGGATTCCCCGGGTTGTCGCCCGATAGTAATTCAAAAGGGGAGAAGCCTGTAGAGGCCTGGGGTACCTCCCGTAGGCAAAAGCACGAGCGGAGGAGCTGGTCCCAGTTCCTGCCGTCCCGCTGACTACCTTGCGGAGCATCTGCTTAAGCGCCTGATTAAATCGCTCACCAACCCGCCAGTTTGCGGGTGATAGACTGACGCTTTCAGGTGCTTTATCTGCAGTAATTTGGCTACCTCCTTGAACGATCCAAGTGAAGGGCGACTCTGGTCCGTGAGGACCTCCTTGGGTATGCCCACGCGGAAAACAAATTAACCAGTTCCCGTGCATGCTTTTAGTATTAGCGAGCGCAGGGGAACCGCCTCTGGGTACCGGGTGGCATAGTCCACCATGACTAGGATATACTTGTGGCCACGGGTTGAGGGCTCCAGGGTCCCACCAAATCGACCCCTATCCTTTCAAAGGGGATGTCCACGAGGGGAATAGGGACTAGAGGAGCACGGTCCCTCCTAGGAATCTGGCGGGTCTGGCACTCGGACAGGATTGACAGAACCGCCGGACCTCCTCATTGATCCCAGGCCAGTAAAAGCGAGCTTAATCCTCTCCAGTGTTTTTCGCCCCAGGTGGGCCTAGGAGGTGAGCATGTGCCAACTCGCATATCTCCCGCCGGAAGGTACGCTGAATTAGCAACAACTTCCGCACCTCGCCTCATGGGTAGCCACTTTCGGTACAACAGATCATTCTCAAGGACAAAGAAGGGTTCCCGCGGTGTGGATCCGTCCGCTGTTGAGCTGTTAGGCAGAACGATCGCATTCCGGCAAAGCGCAGGGAGTCATCATTCCACTGCTCCTCTTAAAGGAGGCCGTGGACCGAAATTGATGGTCCAGGCCGCCGAGAGGGTCTTGGGGCCTGGGCCCGGGAAGAGTTCCCTGGCTAGTCCCTTCTCCGGCGGAATCTTCCGGTCCAGGTCCGTAGCCACGAAAGGTCCCCGAGACACCAGCCTCATAGGGCCTGCCCTTGTGCACGGCGTGGAGGCCGCTGGAGGGGTGCCTTTTCCCCTCATAACAAGATCCAACGAGGCCCCGAGCGCGAATGGCTTACCGCTGATTCTTTTAGACCAGTCTTGTCCCAGAATCACTGGGAAGGGGGTCAGGTAACACAGCGACCGCCATTTGATTGGTTCCCCTTCCAGGTGACATAGCAGTGAGCGGAACGATATGACCTAGTCCCCCCATGCACACAGGTGACCAACAAATGCTGTTTTAACCACTGTTGCGGTAAGACAAAACGGCGAGCAACAATGGTAATGTTGCTGCCGGAATCAAACAAAGCCACCACGGCGTGCCCATTTAGCAACACCACTCCCGATTCGACTCGCCAAGGGATGCGGCGGGTACAATACCTCTCCGATGATGTCCAGCTGCAGTCCATAGGCTCCGGGCGATGTGATGGGGCAGTTTGGCAGCAGGTGACCGGTCTCGCCACACTTGAAACAGCGCGGCGGACCCGCCTCTCTGGCTCTGGCTGGCGCTTCTGCAGCGCGCCGAGGGGCTCGGGGTGGCCGCCCGCCCCTGCCGGTTCCCGCGAGCAGGCTTTTCTGACCCCCCAAGTCGGAGGACCGCCAACTGACGCTCCAGGACGTCGAGGAGGCCCGACATGTTCTGATAGGCGTGTCCCCGACCTGCTGGGCGAGGGAACTGGGCATCGCATTGACCAGGCCTTCACAGGCCACCCGCCACCACTTTCCGCCCGCCGGGCTCTCTGGCCGTAGCCAGCGCCCATCTTGCCCCAGAACTCAACGCCTGGGCGCGAAGGGGCTTTTCGGGTCAAAGACCCAGTTCCGCCATTCGCCGCCTGCTGGCCCGGCTAATGCCGAAGCGGCCAGTATTTCGGGCTTGAGGAGGTCGTAATTAGCGGCCTCCTCCTCAGGGAGGTCATAATAGGCCCGCAGCGCGGGTCCCTTCAGGTATGGCGCCAAGATGGACGCCCACTGACCGCTGCCACTCGCTCCGGGTGGCCGCCCTCTCAAACATGCCCAGGTAGGCATCGACGCCCTCCGGGCCCATCGGAACATAGGAGGAGGCGGCTGCCTGGCGGGTCTGGTCTCGCCTGGGCTTCCACTAACCTGGCCTTCGTGGCCTCCAGCTCCCGGGTGGTGGCGCTTGCGCGCAGCTGCAGGCCTGGAGCTGGTCGCTCATCCTGCAGCACCGTGTTGAGGTCCTGTCCCTCCGCATTCCGGGATCTCTATCCTGCCGACTACGCCACTTGTAAAGGACCGAGGAGACAGTAGCAAGGGTTGGGGTTTTCCGGCCCCGTATATTGTAAATCACAAACAAAAATTGGTCAAAATTATAAACAAAACAGTTCATAATGCGCGACGCCGACTCCTGGCGCCGCCCATTTTATTGGGGAGGAGCCGGAAGTGGAGGGATGCCGGAAGGACCGCAAGGGAGGATGGGAAGGATGACGTCAGGGCAAGATGGCGGAGGAAGGGCGGAAGTATCGCACTGCGGTCAATCCAGGCCTATGGTGCAGGAAGGTCTTTCTTTCTATGAGGAAGCAGAGGGAGAAAGTTAATACCCCGCCATTCCCTGGCGGCGAATGGTTTCCCAGGTGCTATCGAATCAATCCGCGCCTCCTACTGCGAAATATATACTGTATATATGTATATGTGTGTCTGTGTCTATATATATGACAGCAACACTCATATCAGTGACAAAACAATTACATTAACAATCATCTTACGTTATTTTTAAAATGTTTCCTTTTCTTTTTTCATAACTTCTTTAACACACTACTTCTCCGCTGCGGCTGGTATTCTGCTAGTACAAAATATAAAGTAAAAATACATAAAACAAATTAACCTGCACTTTACCTTTAAAAAGAATCATGGCTGGTGTGAGTGGGTTTCTAAACTCATGTGGGATTCCACCCAACGGGAAGACACGCGGAAGAGCGTCCCAAAGCAATCGCAATCTCCCAGCGCTGTAGAAGTTCGCCGTATAAGCGCATCCAAAAAGATCACAGACATGCTATAAGTGCCTGCCATCAATAGGTGATACAAGGAACATTATAAAGATCCCGCTACAATAAATAACAGCGCTGTTGCTGTTTCAAGCTGAAGACGGCTGGTGTTGTTAAAGTACTGAGACTCAGCTTCATGTTTTGGGGCGCAAGATGGAGACTCGCACTTCACAGCACACACATGTGCGCGCGCACACACACACACACAGTCACAATGCTGTAGTAAACAGTATACGCTTGCACGGATGTTGACTATATGAGTGAGGCACACAGACTCAGACGGAGAATAGGAGACAATTGCCTTCAAGAGAAGAGAGAGAGAGAGAGAGAGAGAGAGACGCGCTGCACGAGCAAGAGAGAAAAGGAGAGAGAGAGGCGAGTGCGAGCGAGATAAGGAGAGAGAGGCAGGCACGAGGGAGAGAGATAAGAAGAGAGAGAGAGAGATGTGCTGTGCGAGCAAGAGAGATAAGGAGAAAGAGAGAGACGTGTGCGCGTGAGAGAGAAGAACAATCAGCTCAGTTGTGATCACATGACGCTAAGCAGACAAAGTGTATCCATACTGCTCATATTGCAAGACATCGCTCATTTATCAAGTCAAAATGTATTAAAAAATTTTGCTCGTCTTGCAAAACACTCGTAAACCAAGTTACTCATGAACTGAGGTTCCACTGTATTACAGTTTTGTAGTGTTTGCATTATTTGAATTTACAACTCTACTAGTATTAATAGAAAATGTGCTTTTTTATACATTGAGTGTGTCTATGTTTCACAGTATTGTTAAAACGCACCACACAACACAAGCATCAAAAGTGAAAAAAGGCTAATTGGTATAGTGGAGGAAGGTGGGGACCACCTTCATGGCTGTGATGAGGCAAGCAATACCACCTTGAAAGGAGAGAAAGCTCTGGCGCTAACATTATCTTCTCCTTACTCCTCCACAGCAAAGAAAAAGAGTTCAAGGGATGATTGACCCCACTCATGGCCCAGGAAAAACTCTGTCTCTTCTGGTCTCCAGCATGAGAATTCAGACCATTCCTACAAAGTGACGCCAGATACTAAGTTGACTAACTCAGAAAACAGAGCTCCTGCTGCCAATCACAACATTTACCCATAAGATATTCTATTTTGGTTTGAGCTTTTATGGGCTCTTTTTTGAGTTCATAAATAAACAAGGTGATCAGGGTGGTATCCCAACCTTTCTTGGCTTCTCTGAATTGTTTCTCTGCCTGGTCACATTTTACAAAGTTTAACTTTCTTACGTTAGCACTATAACAGTTTCATCTAACCTGTTTTTTCATATTTAATGTTCACTCACTCAGTTTCAACAGATGTTGGCATAATGTAGTAGGGAATAAACAAGGTAAATTTGCTGTAATCTTATAAAAATAACTGCATTTGATCTGTGTTTACCTAGCTATCACTCATCTTCATATTGTTTTGTGTTCGTTGTTTCTTAGTTATTGAGTTTCTGCATGACTCACATGAATGTACAGCATTAGATGAGGTTTAAGCTCACACTTCATATCCTTTGTCAGAAAAAAAATGTGTTGATCCCAACACAGCTCTGTTAAGCTGTGTATACTGACAAAAAGAAGGTGTCGTTGCATGGTTGTGTTCTGGTGAGAACAGTGTGCTCTTTTTCGATTGTTGCAGAATCTCCAATATTAACTCTGAGGCGAGCATTTGCCTTGTCAAAAACTGAAACCTTGCTTGATAGGAAACTAAAGTTGTTCCAGCCAAAATGGCACAGCATCAGTTTTATGGCAGACTTTATTTGCTCATTAGATTTGAAGTGCCAGCTACACACATATACAATGGGGGACCCAAAAATAATGAGAATTTTTGTTTTCTGGAGTCTGTAGGGCGTTAGTTCTGGCGTTTGCTGCTAGGTGCGTGTATTAGACTGCCCTCTGCATCATTTGGCCAAGCTGCATCCTTGGGGAAAGGTCTGTAAGGTCAGTTTAATTGTTTTCTTGAGCCTCTCTTACCATCTTCGTCAATTTTGTAATGGCAGACTTGAAAGATTAAAGTGTTTGCCTCAAGTATTGTTTCCTTTTTGGGGAAAACAGCAGCAGAAGCTGTCACAATGCCTCGAGAGGCTTTCAAAGAAGAAGCTTTGAACCCGGCAAGGGTTTTTACCTTAAAGTGCTCAAGCGATTGCGTGATGCTGTGTGGAGAAAATGACCCAAATTGTGGCAATCAGGTGAGTGGCTTCTGTATCACGACAACGCTCCCACCCAGATAGCATTGAGGGTGTGTCAGTTTCTCATGAAAAATGGGATGACGACGGTTCCTCTCCCTCCTACTCCCTGGACTTTGCACCCTGCGATTTTTCTTATTTCCAAGAATGAAGAGAGACCTTAAAGGAAAGCCTTTTCAGGATGTAGAGGAGATCAAGAAGGCTATCACCTTGTAAGAGTTTCAGAACAGTTTAGAACAATGGAAAAAGTTGTGGGACAAGTGAATTGTGCCTCACGGAGAGTATTTTGAGGGTGATTAAATTTTGGAAATGTTCAGAGAAATATACTGTAATGACCTGGCAGTCAGCGCTAACAGCCTGGTGCATTATGGGACACGAGTGTTCGCCTGCTTAATGAGCTAGGTACAGCTGCGTATGGCGCTGGCATTCCGCTAGCCGATAGCTTGGGGGAAGTGCGCAGCAAAGTTGCGCAGCAAAAACCAGAGTAGCTCTCCACCGTCCACCCCCGGTGCCGAGACGGACAATGACGGACTCAGGACTGAGCCTGGCACGGGTGATAGAACATCAGGAAGGCCAAAGCATGTTCGTCGCCGGCCAGGACATTTGTTGGATTTTGTTGTGGGAGATTAGGGTTGTGGGGACACTTACCCTATTGGGGAGGGGGCTATGTAATGACCTGGCAGTCAGCGCTAACAGCCTGGTGCATTATGGGACACGAGTGTTCGCCTGCTTAATGAGCTAGGTACAGCTGCGTGTATGGCGCTGGCATTCCGCTAGCCGATAGCTTGGGGAAGTCGCGCAAAGTTCAGCTCTGAGAACTTCAATACTCAACTACCAGTTGTTACAGTGGTGTCAGAAGTGGGATTTCAGGCTGTTTAGAAGACGCCGTTATGGAGCAGAGTATTGTCGAATTAGAGCGCCATCCGAGAGAACAGCATTATGCTAGAGCCTGACAAGTGGGACAATGCAGAGAGAGGTGCCACACTGGCCTGATGGTGCCAGTGTTCCCCGGACAGTGGTACGCTCTTCTAGGCACGGCCAGAATGAACCATCAGCTGCCGCAACGACACCCCAAGTTGCCAGTCGGCCGGGCCTCCTCACACGGTCACCTGCTAAGCTACCGCAATACAGCGGGTTGGACGCCTCTGGAGCCATATCTTGCACAGGTAGACCTGGCTGCCCTCCACGATGGATGGAGCGCAGGAAGCGCGACATTTGGCCCTTGCCTTGGAGGGTCCCGCACTTCAGGTACTCATTGATCTGTCACCTGAGGAGCGTGATCTCCAGGCCCTCACCGCTGCTCTCAACCGCCGCTTGGACAGAGAACCTCAGCGGAGCACAGCAGAGAGGAGCTGACTAACCGACGCCGGTGTGAAGGTGAGAGTGTGGGAGCATTCGCAGCTGACATCAGGGTCTATGCATGGAAAGGCTACTCTACTTTCCCGGCAGCAGCGAGGGAGGAGCTCAGCCTCCATGCTTTCCTGCGGGGCCTTACACCAGAGCCGCCTCCGCCAGCATGTCTGTCTGTTGTCACCCGAGATCTGAGTGAGGCACTGCGGAGGCTGAGCGGGCTGAGGAGGTGCTACAGGCTGGGTCAGCGACGGGTCGATCGCCACGCCCGCACCGGCTGACGAGAGCAGTTGAACGAGGGGTGGAAGGGGACCAGCCTGAGGAAGTGGAGGTCAGTCGCGCCCAACCAACATCAACCCCCCGACGGAGGCCAAGACTAGACCGCTGTTTCCGATGCGGAGAACCAGGGCACTTTGCCAGGGACTGCCCTGCTCCAAGTCCCCTGCCTTACAACCCTGTACAACATCATCCCTGAAACGACCTCGAGTGAGGCCGTGAGGGACCTTCACTCCGTTTTTCAACACCCCTCCACAGTGACTGCCCTACAGTGGGGCGCTGTGGGTTTTCCAGTGAACTGTACTTAGACTGCATTATTGAAGGGCGGCCGTGCAGTGCCCTAATGGATACGGGGTCCACTATTTGTTTGCTACAAAGAGGAGTGTTGCCCGAAACAGCTGGTCCTCCTTCAGAGGACTGGACCCCCACCAATACCGAACTGCGCACTGTTACAGGTGAAAGGACAGTAATGCCCGGAAAGAAACTGTTGTCTGTGGTGGTGGGGATGAACCAGATCAGCCACGAGTTCTGGCTCGCTGACATCAGAGATGAGTGCATTATTGGGTTGGACTTGTTGGCCCACTGGGGAGCACATGTTGATGTGTCAAGGGCCGTCCTCTGCCTCGGTAATGAGACTCTGCCGCTCCGGTCGGGCTGGAACCATCCTGGAAGGGCTGCTAAGCTGAATTCACCTGGACACCCCTGCTCACCGGCTCCCGGCCGCTGCTCGGGAGCTACAGGGACTCAAGAGGACCCCCAGGAGAGTATTGCAGCTCAGACCAGTGCATCCCAACTGCTTTCACCACACGACCCCCCATCATCTGAGACAGTTGCCGCTGTGGAGGAATTGGGCCGTCGAAGTGGTGAGGATCTGAGCGCGCCACAGCAGGAGCAACTACAACGCCTATTGAAAGACTTTGTGGACATTTTTGCGGCCGAGAGGAGGACTGTACCAGGACAGCTCTAGTGAAACATCACATTGACACTGGCCACGCCGCCCCCATTCGTTTGCGCCCCCACAGATTGCCTCTGCGCCAAGCTGCTGAAGAAATGATTCGTGATATGGCAGCTAACGGCATTATTGAGCCTTCGACAGCCCCTGGGCTGCACCTATGGTCATGGTGCGGAAGAAAACGGGGTGGCCCTATGTGGATTTCCGCAGACTAAATGCAGTCACTGCGGATTCATACCCACTGCCACGCATCGATGATGCATTGGATTAAGTGGCTGGATCCTGTTGGTTCAGCACCTTGACTTGTGCAGTGGGTATTGGCAAGTAGAACTGGCATCAGAGGACCGGCCCAAAACTGCATTCACCATTGGACAAGGGCTGTGGTTTAAGGTGATGCCTTTTGGACTTTGTAATGCTCCGGCCACCTTCGAAAGACTGATGGAGCGGGTCCTTAAAGACATTCCCCGAACCCGCTGTGTAGTCTATTTGGATGATCTGTTGGTCCATGCCAGAGACTTTGACCAGGCTGTTCACAATTTATGGGAGGTCCTGACAGCCATCCGTGAAAGCGCCAAGTGTAACCTACACGCCCGACAGACCCAGTTTCTGGCACACGGGTTAGCGAGTGGGTGGCTACCGACCCAGTAAGGTGGCTGCGCGTGAGCAACTGGCCCCCACCAGCCAACATCACTGAGCTGGAGCTTTCTGGGCTTAGCCTTGTACTACAGAAGGTTTGTCAGAGACTTTGCAACCATTGCCAGCCCCTTGCACCAGCTGACAAATAAGGGCCAGCGGTTTGGGTGGTCTGAAGACTGTGCAGCAGCCTTCCAGCAACTAAAAGCCGCCTCATCCGACCTGTCCTGGCTTACCCTGACCCCAACCAACCTTCCTTGTGGACACTGATGCTAGCAATGTGGGTGTTGCCGTACTCTCTCAGAGGGGGGAGACCGGAGAGAGAGTGGTGGCCTACTATAGCTGCAGCCTCAGTCGACCAGAAAGCAACTACTGGCCACCTCAGGGAGTTGTTAGCAGTGATCCTGGCAGGGACGGCACCCTTAGGCCTCACCTCTTGGGTACTAGGTTCACACTTCAGACTGACCATGCTAGCCTTACTTGGGTGTTAAATTTCCGCAACCAGAGGGCCTTGTGGCAAGGTGAATGGAGATCCTCCAAGAATACGATTTTTAGGTACAGCACCGACCAGGCGCAGCATGCCAATGCTGATGCCCCTCCAGGCATCCATGCCTCACCGACGAAGGTCGGTATTGCAGTTGTCAGAAAGAAAGAGGTCTGGGGCCATCATCAGCATCAGCAGGGCTAGGTGACACTGATGGGAGGGAGCCGCTTTACCACTGACCAGCTGAGGCAACTGCAGGCAAACGACTCAAGGTGGGAAGGTAAAGGCTGGCTGGAGACCCAAGCACGTCCAGACTGGCAAACCGTGTCTCCCAGGGGCCTGAGATCAAGTCACTTCACCCCAGTGGGCAACCTGGAGTTGCACGATGGCGTGAGTCTACAGACGTGGGAAGCACCAAGGGGGAATTGACCGCCTGCAACTTCTGGTGCCCCATGCTCTGCGGTCAGAGGTCCTCCGCTGGGTTCATGGAGCAGCTGGGTCCGCCACTTTGGGAATGCTAAGACAGTGCGACGGCAGCGGTTCTATTGGCCAGGGTGTCGGCAAGATGCAGAGCTGCATGTCTACTGCTGTGATATCTGTACCGCGCAGAAAGGACCCGGCCAACGCTCTCACGCGCCATTGCAGCAGTACCTAGTCGGGGTACCCATGGAGAGGATTGGGGTGATGTCCTGGGTCCTTTCCTGTCACCAGCCGGGAAAACCGCTTTGTCTTGGTCGCTATGAATTATTTTAGAAATGGCCAGAGGCATATGCAGTTCCTGACCAGAGTGCTCCACAGCAGCCCAGCGCTAGTGGATGGATGTTCACCCATTTTGGGGTGCCGGACTTTAAATTCATAGTGACCAAGGGCGGAATTTGAGAGTCGGTTGTTCAGGGAAGTGTGCCAGCGGCTGGGGTGAAGAAGACAAGAACCACCCCTTCATCCTCAAAGCATGGACTGGTCGAGCTGCCAACCGCACCCTGGCCACCCAACTTGCAATCCTGACCAGTCAGCACCAGAGAGACTGGGACCAGCATTTGCCTTTGGTCCTGTGGGCTATAGAACAGCAGTACAGGAGTCAAGTCAGCACACTGGCGGGCTGATGTTCGGAGAGCTCCGCACGCCAGTGGATTTGGTGTTGCTCGCCCGAGCCCGAGATTGTTGGTGGGCCCGAACTGACTACTTTAGGCGGTTGAAGGTGCGCCTGAACACCGTCCATCTACTGGCCAGGAGGCCCTAGAGAGCTGGAGCCCGCCAGAAGCGGGGATACGACACACGGGCCGACACTGGGACAAGGGGACAAAGTGTGGGTGTTTTGCCCCCAAAGGAAGTGGGGATTGTCTCCCAAATTGACCCATCACTGGCAGGGACCTGGTGAGATTTTGGACCAAATTTCGGAGGTAGTTTTCAGGGTCCGAATGCCTGGACGGGGCAGACTGGTGGTGCTTCATAAGGACCGGTTAGCACCATATCACCCATTGACCTCAGAACAAGAGGAACCAGAGTAGCTCTCCACCGCCCACCCTCAGCGACGGACAATGACGGACTCAGGACTGAGCCTGGCACGGGTGATAGAACATCAGGAAGGCCAAAGCATGTTCGTCGCCGGCCAGGACATTTGTTGGATTTTGTTGTGGGAGATTAGGGTTGTGGGGACACTTACCCTATTGGGGAGGGGGCTATGTAATGACCTGGCAGTCAGCGCTAACAGCCTGGTGCATTATGGGACACGAGTGTTCGCCTGCTTAATGAGCTAGTACAGCTAAGGTATGGCGCTGGCATTTCCGCTTTGCCGATAGCTTGGGAAGTGCAGCAAAGTTCAGCTCTGAGAACTTCAATACTCAACTACCAGTTGTTATAATACAATTTTTTCGTATACTGAAACAGCATAAAAATAACAAATTATGGTCCTTGACTATTTGGGTAGCTTTGATCCTTTTCCTTCTGTGCTATATCATTCAGAAAGTTGTGAATTCCACTGCATAGGATTACCAGAAGAATGTTTACCCATCGACAAATCCTCCCTGAAACAAAAAAAGAGCCGTAAAAAGAGCCAATTGCTCAAAGTAAAAGTCCCAACTCTCTGAGGTCTTTAAAGATCCCTGGCATTTGTAAAAGTAGGATGCATCCCGATTTACTGGCTAAATTGCCCACCACCGCCTGGTCATTCTGGGCCCCAATCAATCCCTGTCTCTAATTAACTAACTATTTGTCACCCCCTTTAAACACTTGACAGCTAATGACTGGTGAGCGACTGGCACAAAATGCTGCTGTTGCATCATCCATTTGGGTGCTGCATATTAGTGGCAGCTGAAGTGGCTCCTCACTATGTAAAGCTTTGAGAAGTGAGAAAAGTGCTGTTTAAATGTAAAGAATAATTATTATTTTAACTGGGCTGGTTCTGACAAGTTTCACAAATTTTATATCTAATTAGTTGAAAAGTGATTATTTACACAATACAGTATAAGAGAAACCAACCAAGATAACAAGTTCAAATTTATTTCAGCATATAAAGAGTTTTAAACTTTTGTACAAAATATATGCATTCTGTTTTTCTTTCTTTTTTAAATAATCTGTCAACACTTTCATTAAATGAGAACACTGGCAAGATTTGAAGTCCCTTCCATGTGCACAATTCAGATCAGCTTCTGCTTTATATGGTTGTTGTATGGGTTGAAAACACATTTGTATTAACGCTTGTGTTAAATTTGTTCAGTATGCTTTTGTGACTCCCTCAGAACCCAGTCACGCTAACATTTACTCCTGTTTCTTATCCAATGCAATTGTGATCGGATCTCCAAAACACGCTAACATTAGAGGCCTTAGGTAGTCAGTCTTCATTGAGTGCTCATTTTGGAGAAATGGTGGGAGAGTGAGGAAACCCCACACCGCACGTGGAGAGTGTGTAAACATCACACAGATAGTGACTGGGTTTTAACCCAAACCAGATCCACTAAAGTATGTGAGAATAGCACCAACCACTGTGCCACCTTTGTCAATCCTGGCACATCAAAACATAAATGTCCCTGCTGAAAATATTCCAAACAAAGCAAAACAGATATGAAGATCTTGAAGACCATCACAAAATATTGAACAATATAAATAATAATGACACAAAACTCCCATGCTTTAAACTAGGAGGATTAAAATAAAAAAACAAAAGACAGCAAAGTTTTACAGATTAGATTTGGTCACTTTTTTGATCCATTCGATGTACTTCTTGGATAACAGTGTATATATTCCAGGCTTTTTCAAGAGGCCACAGTGGTGAGAAAAAGATGTAATAGCTCTGAATTCTCCATTGCAGATAAGTGGGCCACCAGAATCCCTATAGGAAATAGAACAGAATGTTAACAGACATACTTGGTCGTGTTCAGATCACAGAGTCATAGATTTGTTTTATCTACCACTATTATTTGATTCTTCTTCTTTAGCAGCTTACAATATATGTAGTTGTAGAATAGGCCATTTTGTTTTAAACATTTCATTACAGGCAAAGTATCTTTTACCTTAGTTAAAATGATTATTTAGAGAGCAGCTATGAGCAAACGTTAAACTTTAACTAATTAAATTAATTGATTTGCAGCTGATAATAAAACAATTTTTTGTTTTAGAATTTGCCTTTTTCGATACCCCAACTTACCTCTTCAGAGACACACGGAATTTTGGTGGTCAGAGAGCAGGGCAGCTATTTGTACAGGGACCCTGAGCAACTGCATGTTAAGGGCTTCGCCAAAGGCCCAAAAGAATAGGGAGGACCTGTAGCAGGGGGATAAGAAAGTCTGGGTTGACCTATTGGGCCTACTGCCACTACAACCTCGACAGAGAACTAGTTTCAGATGATAAGATAAGAAGAGTTATGCTTGTCTAAGTTATAGTGATTGAGTGATTGAAATAATAAAGTAAATGCAGTTCATCTTGCGGGTAGATTGCCAGCCTTTCCCATTGGGTTAACAGTTGAGGAGGGATGCCTCTAATAATGAACAGTTTGGAAAGGAGTAATACCCTATTGCTATGTGGCAATATTATATTATCGTTTTTTATCATTATTATTATACTATATTCTTATATCATTATTATATTATTTTTTTATTTTATTTATTTTTATTAATTTTATTACAATCCATACAAAATCAAGTTTATACAAAAGAAAAATTGAGTCAAGAACAGATCGATCCCACCCCCTTTTGTGGAAGAGATTGGTTATCTCTGGCTTCTGTAAATGTTGCAATAGGAGGGGAGCTATTGAGCAGAGAATTCTTGTAAAATTCTGCAGGGTAGCTATCAGGGCCTGCTGCTTTCCGCCTTGGAGTGACTTTATAGCATCTAGTAGTTCTGATAACGCCAGAGATTTATCAAGTTCCTCCACACTAGAAGCGCTCTATTTGTGGTATCTGTAATGTATTGTCTTCCTTAAACTCAGTAGTATATGGGGATTTTATAGTAGTCTCTGAAAGTGTGCATTATATTTTTGTGTTCGACGATTTTATCTCTGTTTGTGTTAGTGATTACCGAGATTGTGTTGCGCTTTGCTTGTGAATTTGTTGAGCTAAAAGCTTATTAGCTTTCTCTCCATGTTCATAGTAATGATGTCTGGATTTGTAGATTAGTTGTTCAGTTTCTTTAGTTGTCAAGAGGTTTAATTCCGAATGTAGAGCCTGCCTCCTCCTATGTAGAGTCTCGCTTGGTAGTCTGGCGGTTCTTCATCTATTTTAATAATTTCGCTTTTATCTCTGCTACTTTCTTGGCCTGGATTTATTTCTGTGGGAAAGATATGAGATAATCTGTCCTCTTAAGAAGGCCTTAAGAATTTCCCAGAGTATTCCTGCAGAGATTTTGGGGGGATGTATTTGTCTCTAGAAAGAATTTGATTTGTTTGGATATAAATTCAGTACAATTCTCGGCCAGCTAATAGAAGCGGGTTGAGGCCCATCTCGGAATGAGTGTATGGGCTTAGTAATTTTAGCTCCAAGATCATAGGTGCATGGTCAGAAATAACAATAGCATCGTATTTGCAAGATTTAATCTTTGGCAAGAAGTTATTGTCTATAAAGAAGTAATCGATCCTTGAGTAGTAATGATGTACTGGTGAGTAGAAAGAATATGTTCTTGAATTTGGGTTTAAAACCCCCAGGGGTCTGATAAGTTGTGATCAGTTATAAACTTTGTAATTATCTTTGGTGTTAGATGCTGCCCCCTGTGGAGGAAGTCCTATCTAAAGTGGATTTAGAACACAATTAAAGTCCCCAGCCATTATAACTTTATGAGTGTTCAGATTGGGAATGGATGCAAATACATTTTGTATAAATTCCTTATCATCAACATTAGGTGCATAAACATTTATCAAAATCATTTTACAGTTAGATAAGTCTCCCATGACCATTACATATCTCCCTTCAGGAATCCAATACTACATCTGATGCTACAAATGGTACAGTTCTATGTATGAGAATTCTACACCTCTAGTTTTCTTCGAAAACTAGAATGGAACATTTGGCCAGTTCAGTCCTTTGCAGCTGGAACTGATCCTTGCTTATTAAGTGGGTTTCCTGTAAAAATACTATTTTAGCATTTAGACCTGTTAGTGTGAGAAAGTACTTTCTTTCTTTAATTCGTGATTCAGGCCTTTAACATTCCAGCTATGGAGTTAACTGTCCCATCATGGAGACACTGATTCTGAGTTTTGATGTCTTTTTATAGTCTTAACTGGAAGTGAGACAGCTCGGTCTTAATTTCTTATTTCCCTAGAGTTGTTGCCATGCAGCTTATTCTTACGCTGGTAGTTATAATTATAAAGATTGAGAGGATGGGTTAGGTATAGATCAGGCCTGCTTCTTCTCTCTTTGTGCGTGTGTCTTTCTGTGTGTGTGTGTTGTTTTAGTAGGTATGCAAGAGTAGGCCAAACTATATTGAACTTGGTGAGTCCATTTAGTCCATGATAATACATGGACATAAAGAAACCCTAACCCAATGTGTGCCAGATCATTGAAGGCACTTTTTTCTTGGTTCTGCATAATTACACTATACCTTTAGAATTTTATATTTGTTGAGGTGATGTAGATCAAGTCCATCATGTTCACCAGTGCATCTTAACAGTTTTGTTTTACAAACCCCTTTGCACCATATCCCAAAGATGTGCATTAGGTTATCCGGGGACTCTAAATGAATGCAGATTTGTATGGAGTTTGGCCTGCAATACAATAGAATTTTAACCTACATACAATGGAAATTATCATATCCAAAGAAAATCTACGAGGACTGTCTGAAGGTCATGTGCATCTAAAAATCTCCTCATGGGCCCCGATCGAGGTATGTAATTTCCCACTGCGTCGAGACGGTGCACTGTTGCTAACATTGTCTTCTCCTTCTATCCTTGTAACACCAAAAAACTGGCCCTTAACCCCATTCCTTCTGGTTTTCCAACGCTAAGAGCCCCAACTGTGTTTTTGGCAAGAGCGACTCCCCAGACAGAGTTGACGAGCAAACAAACCCCGATCTTACAGCTGAAGTCTAACCTTTTTTATTTATTTGTAAGCCAGAGGGTAAGATGACTAATGCCACGAAGCATTTGTTTTTTGATAAAATTTTTGTTGAATTGAACAAGATCACCTGGTTGCGCCCAAATTTTATCAAGAGATCTGTCATTCCTGCACCCGCCACAGGACATAAGGAGAATGTTCACACTGGAAGCAAATCATACATGGAGGTCTATTAGTGCTGCTTGTTGTACAGGAATTATAGGTTAACTGGTCTCTACCCAACTGAGTGCAATATGACATGTATGGAGAAGGTTCATCACCTCATCCGTAGTTGATCTCAGCCTTGCATTCAATGTTATCAGGGCAAATGTCATCTCCCTTTGACTCTGAACAGGATTAAGTAGGGCTGAGAATGTTACTTTATGTCATTAATAAATTGATAATCAAAGTATGTAAGACAGAATCTGTGACACAGAACTGCCATATTACAAGGCAGAGGAGTGGAGTGCGTAATACTGAATTGTAAACCACTTTGTTACCAGTTAAACACTTCCTCCAGCAAACTGTAAAATAAAATGCACAGTTGTAATATTTTGTCTAATGTGCTTTGTGCTGGATAGGCTGTGGCCTCTGTGAACTCAGTAAATGGGTATGAAAAACAATAAAGCTGGAATTATAAAAAGATATTTGTTTTGAAAGATGGCTTAGGAATAGCTATATGCCAAATAAGTAATAATAATATTTAAATATAATAAAAATTTTTGCATGAAATGGATTATTAACAGGGTGAGCCTGATGTCTATCCCAGGCCTATAAAATGAAATGCAATAAAATATGAAAGCTAAAGAAAAATAGAGGTATTACCTCACAAGCGCCTACTGCTTTTGAATTTTTGCTGCTGTCAGTGCCAGCACAGAGCATGTCGTTGGTTATGATGGGTTTAAAATTGTAGTAATCCATGCTGTTGCATTTCATTCTGTCGATAACTGTGACATTGACAGCTCTCAGAACGTCTGATCCAAATTTATTTATGTTGTTTGTTTTTCCCCAGCCAGCCACATTGCATGTACTTCCAGCTTTAACGTCTGTACTGGGGTTTGGCACTTGGAGGAAAGAGATTGTTTCGCTTTTTAACTTCTTTATTCAGCTGTAAATAAAGCAATAATAATACAAATCATTCTTAGGTCATAGTATTATGGTTTAGAAATGATTCTATTATACCCTGAGTGTCCACTTACTTCGCACAGTATCTCTACATTTTCCAACTTAATCGCTCTATCTAGTAGGTGTTGCAAACTATGCAATTAAAATAACATACGAAGCTATGCTGCAGGTGTGTATATGCAATTCAGAGAGTAAATGGGAAAGTAGCAAAGTATGAATGCATTTGGAGTATTTAATTAAGCAGGTTTGATAATGAGTGGCTGGAAAGAGGATTTGATTGTGATGATTCTATTGTGAATCACTAGATATTTTATCTTCAGCTTCTGGTTTTATAAGTTTCCTTAGGTGTCTTTTGATACATAAGACATTAACTACACTGCTCAAAAAATTAAGGGAACTCTTAATCATTCCATCTTACACCGAGCCAATTAAGTTTCAGGGATATCAATCTGTCCAATTAGGAAGTAAAAACAATTGTGAATCAACTTCACCTGCACTGTTGCAAATGAAAGTGACAACTGGTGCACTGGAGAGCAATAGCAACATAACCCTTAAAAAGGGAATGGTAATGCCGGTGGCGACCACAGACAATTGCTCTCTCCTTACCCTTCCCTAACTGATTCTTCTCCATTTTGCATTTTGCTAATGTCCTTGTCACTACTGGTAGTACGAGGTGATACCTGCAGCCGATTCAGGTTGCACAGGTAGTCCAGCTCCTCCAGAATGGCACATCCATATGTGCCCTTGCAAGAAGGTTTGCTGTATCTTCCAGCATGGTCTCAAGAGCATGGAGGAGATACCAGGAGATGGGCTGTTACACAAGGAGAGCTGGACAGGGCCATAAAGGGGGATCAACCCAGCAGCAGGACCAGTATCTGCTCGTTTGTGTGAGAAGGAACAGGAAGAGCACTGCCAGAGCCCTACAAAATGACCCCGAGCTGGTTATTGGTGGGCATGTTTCTGACCACACTGTCAGAAACAGACCTAGGGGGATGGCATGAGGAGTCAACATCCCTAGTGGGACCTGTGCTCACTACACATCACTGTGCAGCTTAAATGGCATTCACCAGAGAATAACACAATTGCAGTTTTACCCTTGGTGCCCCTTTTTCTTCCTAGATGACAGCAAATTCACGCTGAGTTCATGTGACAGACACAAAAGACTCTAGAGATGCCACGGGGTATTAAAGGCCCCAATTCTGCAAAGTCAACAAATCTAAGGAGGTCTGTGAATTTTCTGAACCATACTAAAGAGCCCAAGTAATGGCTGCCATTCACTTTACGTGGTGACTATTTTGTTTTCCTTTTTTGCCACTGTGCATTTGTTTTTGTTGAGACTGAAAGTAAATGGGGATGACTGGTTTGGCACCCCAAAAATTCTTCTGTTGTAAAACTGTCATTACTTCAGACCACCACGATAGATAGATAGATAGATAGATAGATACTGTGGTCTCTACATACATCAGAATGACTATAAAGAAAGAATGATAAATGAATAAATGTAATTATTTTTGATTAAATAAATATAAAGTAATTTACATTTATTCAGAAATTAATAAATCTGGTAAAAGAGGGGGTTGGGGGTTCAGGGGCTCAGCTATTTGTACCTTTTTTTTTGTTTTTTTTATGTCATATTTCAGTGAA
>NW_024377031.1:0-10475 GCF_016835505.1 Polypterus senegalus | reverse complement strand
CCACGACCCAAGGAAACATAATGTTAATTTTCACTATATGCAGATGAAAACCCAGTTATCCTTTCATTAAATCAAATGAAGTTTCTCCGATTTTTGTCTTTAATTAGTTGTGTTAGTGAATTAAAGGAATGGATGAATGAGAACTACTTGTTTTTAAATACAGATAAAACAGAGATGTTCATTGTTGGAGGGAATGCCTTGATCACAGCAAATTTTGTCGCCATTTAACTCAGTTGGAATCCCAATTAATTTTACTGAATCAGCCCGCAATCTAGGTGTTATCTTTGACTCTAGCATGTCATTTAAAGCGATATTACAAAGTCGCCCAAAAATGTTTTTTCCATCTTAAAAATATTAGAAAATTAAGGGCTTTCAAATAAACAGGATTGTGAGAAATTAATTCATGCATTTATCTCTAGTAGGATTGACTACTGCAATGCGTGTTCACTGGCTGTTCAAACTGTTCTCTATACAGCCCCCGGGTTAATCAAAACCGCTGCAAATTATTACAAGAACAAGAAAATATGAACACATAACCCCAGTTCTTAAATCTTTACACTGGCTCCCAGTTAAGTTTAAAGGGCAGATTTCAAATCCCCCTTTTTAACATATAAAAGCATTACATGGCCAAGGTCCGACATTGTCTGAACTTATCTGACTTACAAACCTGAGCGAAATTTAAAGATCCAAGATGCGGTCTGCTTAGGATTCAAGGATTAATAAAATAACGGGGGAGGTCGAGTTTTTTAGTTACAGGGCCCCTAAACTGTGGAATGGTCTTCCTGCTTCCATAAGAGATGCCCCTCGGTCTCAGCCTTTAAATCCGGCTGAAGACTCACTACTTCAGTTTACATATCCTGACTCTGTTGTTGTCATCAGCACTATAAAAAAGGGTAACATGATAATTATATTTGAATACTAACCCTCACCTATTCTGTTTCTTTCTGTACCCAAATGTGGCCATTTGGTGCCACGCCCTCCAAGGTTGTTTGCCTGCCTATGGTAAAGTCTCCTGATGGAGGACCCACAGGAATCATGGGAAAGAGGGGCCCCTTTCATGGAGCAACGTTTCAGCCGGCATGGCCCAAATGGGGAGGCAGCTAGATGGATGGGTCTCCAGGACTCTAAAATATCCAAACCTAATTATGTCATATCATCTACTGTTAAACCGTGTTCTAAAATTTTTATTATTATGCTGTCTTAAGGAATTGTTCTGTTCTGTATATTGTATTGTATTGACCCCTACTTTGACACCCCTGCCCCTTAACCTACCTGGAAAGGGGTCCTCTTTGAACTGCCTTTCCGGGGGTTTCTTCCTTTTTTCCCTACAAGGGTTTTTTATTGAGTTTTTCCTTGTCTTTTTGAGAGTCAAGGCTGGGGGCTGTCAAAGGCAGGCCTTTAAAGCCCATTGGGGCACTTCCTGTGATTTGGCTTACAAAAATAAACTGTATTGTATTGTATTGTACATAATGTAGCATACCCAGTGACTCCACCCAACTAGTTGATGATTCCTCCAACAAAATCAAACAGGTCTGATTTTGTCTTTAGTTGTAGGGTGGGCTTTGGTGTGGAAATACAATGCATAGCGGCACCCAAAATAACCCAAATTTTAAAAAATTGAAAATTTTACTACCTCCAAACTTTGAGTCTCCTTCAAAAGTACTCTACATGTGAATGAATTACTTGTCTCAACATTTTTTTTCACTGGTGGAAACATTTCTGGGAAATTTCTGAAGTGGAACGTTGTCCCAAAACCAGCAGCCATTTGACTACCTCCACAGTACAAAAATACTTTCCTTTGAGTTATTTTTTCATTGGGAACAAGAAAAAGTCAAACTGAGCAAGATTGGTGACATTTCCCCCCGTTTGAAATGTGAAAACCCTTATATACCTGTGTTTTTCTTAAAGATGACACTATGAAAACAGTTTCAGGCATTACTACAGTTTCAGCAGCTATTTTCCCCAAGAAAAAAAATTTCACACACTCTTGTTCTTTATGATCATCCTCCCCAATGTAACAGAAACATGTTTAATAAAGCACCAAGAAACCAACATGGAATGCTGTACGAACAATACAGAGCAACACCATGGCAGATTGCCACGAATACTTAAGTATCTACCACCTAACTGTGAAATTCACAGGTAAAGTTTCCGCTATTTTAGGTACCTCCTCGTATAATGCAGTGATAAGGAAAAAAGGAATGCAGGTGTTTTGGACCTGCAAACATGTTTTCCCCACAACAACAGAATGAAAGAGAAATATAGAGCCTAGATTGTGGGTCATACTAGGCTAGAAGGTCAGTAAGCAATTGCTAAATATGACATCCCTAAGTCTGTAAATTAACATGGTTTGGTGATTATAAAGCAACGGCCAGCAAATCTGACATAACTAAATGATTAAAATCACATAATGTGACATGGGCTAAGACTTAATACTTTTAAGTTATTTATACATAAAAAGCGAAACATTAGGGGGTACGGTGGTACAGTGGTAGGCTCACTGTAAAGAGACCGGGGTTGCTTCCGGTCCTCCTGTGGAGATTACATATTTCTCCGCGTGTCGCGTGGGTTTCCTCCGGGAGCTCCAGTTTCCTCCCACAGTCCAAAGACATGCAGGTTAGGTGCATTGGCGACCCTAAATTGTCCCGTGTGTGTGTGTGTGTGTCCTGTGGTGGGCTGGCGTCCTGCCCGGGATTTGTTCCTGCCTGGCGCCCTTTGTTAGCAGGGATTGGCTCCAGCAGACCCTGTGTTAGGAAAAAAGCAGGTTGGATAATGGATGGATGGAAGTGAAACATTTCTCCTGTTGTTTATCTGTTTGAGGGAAACAAGTTGGATGAGGGAAATTTTGGGGAAAAGTAAATTATCATTGAAATATGGGAAATAGAATATTCTAAAAATTTTAAAATTGGATTAACTCCAGGGGGCACGGTGGCACAGTTGGTGCGCTGCTGCCGTAGTTGGGAGACCGGTTTGCCTTGTGTGGAAGTTTGCATGTTCTTCCGTGTCTGCATGGGTTTCCTCCACAGTCCAAAGACATGCAGGTTAGGTGCATTGGCGATTCTAAATTGTCCCTAGTGTGTTGGTTGGTGTGTGTGTGTGTGCTTACTCTGCGGTGGGTTAGTGTCCTGCCTGGGGTTTTCCTGCCTTGCACCCTGTGTTGGCTGGGATTGAGTCTAGCAGACCCCCATGACCCTAAAAGTTAGGATATGCAGGTTGGATGATGGATGGATGGATTAACTCCAGTTTAGATGTTTACCCAATTTTCAAACTCCACTATCTTAAAAAAAGAAACATGTACAGTCTTATACTGATTATTTAACAATTTCAGATTTAATTTGAGAGAGGTATTTTCCCTTGTATATTTTATATATTTTATTTTTTTTTCCCAACAGATGCTCCGATGTAAGTAACCTCAACAAGTTATTGAAACCCCAGGAGGCTTCACACATGGCAAGAAAAATTCACTGTCACCTCAGCATTTAATGTCCTTTTCTTCCTACTAAAAAGTGCACCAAGTAAGTATGACTTTAGAAATAAGTATAAAACCAAATAAGAAATTATTTTATTAACCATAAAATCAACAATGAAAACAAAGAGGAAAAAAACACCCAATTTATTACGAGCTGAATTAAAGGGAAAAGGGCTCCTTAGGACTCATTAACCTGACAGCTGCATTTTGCAGATTATGACAATTCGTATTTCCCAAAAACACTATTGTCATTGAATTGTCACTGGATATTTTGGATGTAACTGAAGCTAAAAATATTTTAAAAAAGCTATATTTTCTGTTTGATTATGTAAATAAACAAATTTAAAATGCTCAATAATCAATACATTTATAACTTTTTGTTCCTGTTTTAGCTTTATAATTTATTATTGTTTTGCTATTATTGAATTTGTAATATGATTGACTTGTCACATTACACTAGATTAATTTGGACTCCTTCCCCTGTGGCACACATTTAGATCCTTAAACAATTTCAGATTAATGTAACCCTTTAAGGGGGTTGGTCTCGTCCGATGCGGAGATGGGCGTCTGAAGTGGAGCTCCTCGGTGGTGCTTTTTTTCATATTTTGCTCATTATTCAGATATCCTGTATTTATTAAGGCCCGAGAGGGACCGCCAGTATATGTAAACACATATAACAGGGCCCCAACAAGAAGGAAAAACGAAAAGAATCGAAGACTAAAGCTACACCCAAGCTGCGTCAGCAACCCCTACTGAATCGGCCTGTGAGACAGACCTGGATCAGATGGGTACAGACTCCTCGGGACCACGGTCCGCTACATCGTCCCCGGCTGAGGCGAAAGGGGAAGGGGAGGCGTCGTGAGTGCAGATGTGGATAGCTCCCCGATTGGAGGGGATTCCCGAAACTGGAAAAAGGCCCGGGAGGTCCCTCATTCGTAATTCGGGCAGGACTGGAGCAGCGGGGACTCCTTCAGCAAAATCTGCTGCTTCATCTCGGGCACAAGAAGGCCATTTGAGCTATCTGACTGAAAGTGTTGCTCGTGAGCTCACGCAAGATATAAAGGAAGCGGAAGGCTAATGAAAAGCAACGGCAAAGGCACTTGAGAAAACTGAAACAGGAATTAAAACAGGAGCGAAACGGGCCCAAATGAATGTCTGCGACAGGAAATCCAACAGGCAAATGAAAGGCTGCGACGGAATTCCAACAGGCAAATGAAAGGCTGCGTCAAGAGGTCCAACGAACCCGACAGGTGCGGGGCCCAAAACTGAAGGCGATTGAGAAAAATTTCGGCTAAACTGAGCCGCTTGCTGATCAATTGGAGCATCTTAGTGAGACATTCCAATCGGATCGAAATAGCCGAACATCTAGCTTCCAGTGCGAGGAAAGAGCAGTAATCCAGTTGAATGTAAAAAATTTCGGAGAAAAACTTGGAGACAGACTGGCTGTTTTGGGAAGATGGCAGTAGAAGGTATAATGTCAGAATTGAAGGCCTGCGGAAAATCGAGAAAGTTTAAACCCTGTGAAATTCGCACGAACTTTTCTAAAATAATCGGGGCACTTTGCAAGAATCTGAGATAGCAGCACTTACCGCGTCTTGGATCAAACACCGTCAGACCCGACCAGATCTTTTATAGTTCGTTTGACGATTATCATTAAGTTAGAGGTGATGGAACTCCTCAAAAAAAGGAAAATATTATATATGAAAATTGCCACATTCGCGTCTTCCTGACTTCTCTCCAGCAACAGCTATTAAGCGCCTTCTATAATATAAACAGCTGCTCGCAAGCCAATGTCAAATCGGCCTCCTGTACCCGGGCCAAAACTGAAAGTGGAATGCAGGGTCATTTCTATGTTTTCGCTAGAGAGGAGGCAGAAAATGATTTAAAGAAAGCTGATCCGGGACTATTCTGATAATAATTGTGAGTCATGGCGGTAAATGATAAAGCTAGGATTAATAATCTACTGTCGATCTATTTGTTTGAAAATACGGTTTTTATCAGCATATATTCTCATATTCTTATTATTACTTACTTATTATTATTATTACTTACTTATTACTTATTATTACTTAGTATACTGGGGCCCTAAATGTTTATGTTTTATTGTGCTTAATTCGTTTTCCTCCTCTTTTTCTTTTCTAATTATTTCATGTGTACCCTAAATGAGACTGTTCAATATCATACCCTTTGGGTTTTTACTTTATTGCTATTACTGCATTAAGACTTGTTATGTTGTTTTGGACTCTTTAACACCATCACCTGGGTTTATTATCTGGGGATATCATCTTAATGCACTAAAATTGCTGAAGATTATATGTATGTGTATGTGTATGTATGTATGTGTATATATGTGTGTATGTATATGTATATGTATATATATATATGTATATGTGTATATATATATATATGTATATATTAAGTCAAAATTTTTTTTCTTTTTTCTTTTCCTCTTTTAAAGACTATATTGGTAACGAATATCTCTATCTTTTAACCTTAAAGCCCACTGCATGGGGCTTGATGTGCTTTGGGCGTGCTCTGTCTCTGGGTATGCAGAGGACTGGGACTGCGTGAAGTGGGTTTTAGCCTCACCTGGGAGGCAAAAGGGAGGTTGGGGGTTAAGGGGAAGAGAAAGAGCAGGCTTGACCCTATATCTAATCTATCATCTCAATCTTATAATTATAACTATCAACGTAATAATAAGCTGCATGCAACAACTCTTGGGAATGGGAAAATTTAAAAACCTAAACTATCTCCTTTCCCAGTTAAGACTATAAAATGACATCAAAAACTCAGAATCAGTGTCTTCATGATGGGACAGTTAACCCGTAAGCTGGAATTTTTAAGGCCTGAATCACGAATTAAAGAGAAAGAAAGTACTTGCTCACCTAACAGGTCTAAATGCTAAAATAGTATTTTTACGGGAAACCCACTTACTAAGTAAGGATCAGTTCCGGCTGCAAAAGACTGGACTGGTCAAATGTTCCATTCTATTTTTAAAAAAGAAAACTAAAAGGTGGGAATTCTTATACATAGAACAGTACCATTTGTAGCATCAGATGTAGTATTGGACCCTGAAGGGAATATGTGATGGTCATGGGAGACTTAGCTAACTGTAAAATGATTTTGATAAATGTTTATCACCTAATGTTGATGATAAGGAATTTATACAAAATTTTTGCACCCATCCAATCTGAACACTCATAAACTTATAATGGCTGGGGACTTTAATTGTGTTCCTAAATCCACTTTTAGATAAGACTTCCTCCACAGGGGACGCCTAACACCAAAAGATAATTACAAAGTTTATAACTGATCACAACTTATCAGATCCTGGAGGTTTTAAACCCAAATTCAAGAACATATTCTTTCTACTCACCAGTACATCATTTACTCAAGGATTGTTTTTCTTTATAGAAAATAACTTCTTGCCTAAGATTAAATCTTGTAAATCGATGCTTTGTTATTTCAGACCATGCTCGTGATCTTGGAGCTGAAATTCCCTAAGCCCCATACACTCACCCCAGATGGCCTCAACCCGCTTCTATTAGCTGGCGAAATTGTACTGAATTTATACCCAAACAAATCGAATTCTTTCTAGGACAAATACATCCCTGAGATCTCTGGGAATACTCTGGAAACTCTTAAGGCCTTCTTAGAGGACAGATTATCTCATATCTTTCCCACAGAAATAAATCGAGCGAAGAAAGTGAAAATAAAAAGTAAATTACTAAAATAGATGAAGAACATGCCAGACTACCAAGCGAGGGCTCTACATAAAAAGGCCCGGCTCTACATTTCAGAATTAAACCTCCCTTTACAACTAAAAAAACCCCAACAACTAATTTACAAATCCAGACATCATTATTATGAACATGGGAGAAAGCTAATAAGCTTTTAAACAACAAATTCACAAGCAAGATGTACATACGCAATCTCAGTAATTTCTAACACGAATGGAGATAAAATCGAAACAAAAAAATAATGTACCTTTTTGAGACTACATAATCCTATATACTACTGAGTTTAAAGAAGACAATATACAATGTAATGCATTTCTGGATAAATTACAGATACCACAAATTGACGCTTTTTTGTGTGGAGGAACTCGATAAACCTCTGTCATTATCAAATTACTGGATGCTATAGTCACTCCAAGGTGGAAAAAGCAGCAGGCCCTGGCGGCACCTGCAGAGTTTTACAAGAAATTCTCCGCTCCCGCTGCTCCCTCCTATAGCAACATTTACAGAACCAGAGATAACCAATCTCTTCACAAAAACCCTTTAAGCACTTTTAAACACTGTCTTTCCAAAACAAAATAAGGACTTATTACAATGTGCATCATACAGATCAATTTCACTTCTGAATAACGACGTTAAAATACTCTCTAAAATCATAGCTAGAAGGATGGAGAAAGTGCTCCCTCGGTAATATCCTGGAACCAAACTGGATTTATTAGGGGCGACACTTATCTTCAAATCTTACGCCTGTTTAATGTAATATACTCACCAACTAAATCAAACACCCAGAAATATTATTATCATTGGATGCAGAAAAAGCTTTCGACATGATTGAATGGAAATACCTTTTTTCTATTTTGGGAAATTTGGGTTTGGCGAACATTTGTGCATGGATTAAATTACTGTATACCAACAGAAGCTTCAGTTTGCATCAATAACATTTTCAGACTACTTTAAACTAGAAGCGTGAAAAAAGACAAGGATGCCCTTTGTCACCACTGCTGTTTCAATTGCCATTGAACCACTGGCAATACATTGTCGAAATACTTTAT
Source organism: Polypterus senegalus (assembly GCF_016835505.1). Lineage (NCBI taxonomy): Eukaryota > Metazoa > Chordata > Cladistia > Polypteriformes > Polypteridae > Polypterus > Polypterus senegalus. The sequence goes on along the minus strand of NW_024377031.1, from coordinate 2,217 downwards.
CAGATAAAGGGGATTAGCAGAAGGACTGGAACAGAAAATCTCATTATATGCAGATGACATGGTACTGTATATATCGGACCAGAAAATTCTCTGCCTGCAGTCTTGCAGCACTCCAAAAATTTCAAAAGCTCTCTGGTCTCAAATTAATCTGAATAAAGTGTACTCTTTCCCGGGGAATTCCAAACATATAATATTAGATTAGACACCCTTCCTTTTTTCATTGCAGAACAGTTTAAATACCTCGGGTAAACATCACAAGTAAAAACATAAAGTTCTATATCAACAAAATTTTGCTGCATGGAAAAAAAATTAAAACAAGACTTGCATAGATGGTCAACCCTTCATCTCACACTAGCTGGAAGAATTAACACTGTTAAGATGAATATTCTTCCCCAAGCTCCTTTTTATTTTAAAACATACCAATATACATTAATAAATCGTTCTTTAAGCAATTAGATTCAACAATAACCTCATTTTTGGAATTCAAAACATCCACGCATCAAGAGCGACCCTACAAGACAAAAGGCAGAAGGTGGCTGGCTCTACCTAACTTCCAGTTTATTACTGGCGGCAAATATACAGGGGATAAGAACCTGGACACAAATAGAAGAACATAACAGGCATGGACGCAATAGAAGTAAAATCATGCCCTTTTTTGTATTCCCTCTCTGCTCCCAAAAAACCTGCGTTATCGGCAATACACTAATAACCTAATTGTGCTCCACTCACTTAGAATCTGGAACCAATGTAGAAGCATTTTAAGGCGGAGCTTCTTTCTGTGCACCCTGCAAAAAAACCCCTCTTTCAACCCTCACAACATATGCAGTTTTTAATATCTGGAAAAAATTTGGACTTAACTTTTTAAGAGATCTTTATTAGACAACGTCTTTGCATCCTAGAAATTAAGTCCAAATTTAAATTCCAACTCAAATTTCTTTCACTATCTTCAAATCAGGAACTTTGTTAAACAGAACCTTCCAGATTTTCCTCATCTTGCACCCTCTCCCCCTTTGGAAAAAATATTGCTCAATTTCAAGGGTTAGACTCATCTCTACAATATATAAAATCCTTTTACAATCCCTTCCTTTCAAAGATCCAAGAGGACACTGGGAAAATGACCTCTCAATTAATATATCAGAAAAGGGTGGGAAGTAGCAATGCAGAGAATTTAAACTCCATATCAAAAGCTAAATTATACAACTCAAAATTATATATAAGGACATCTGTCTCATAAAACTCTCCCAAAAAGTTTCCCGGGCATGATCCAACCTACGAACATTGCAACCAAGCCCAGCCTCACTTCACATTTCTGGGCCCACCAAATTAACATTATTCTGGACAAAAAATTTTAATTACCTCTCAGGGCAGTCTTGGACTTACAAACCCTCCCAACCCATTAACAGCTGTTTTGGGGTTCTTAGAAGGTCTTAGGGGGGAGAAAAGACAAACAAATTGTGATTGCATTCACTACACTGTTGGCATAGACTTATTCTGATAAACTGGAAGAACCCAAACTCTCCTCTTTAAGTCAATGGAAACCGATGTGTTATACTATTTGAAATTGGAAAAAATCAAATACTCAGTTAGAGGATCCATTGACTTTCTTCAAAACATGGCAGGATCTAATCAAAATAATATTTTGAAATGAGTTTATAAAGCACAGAAATTTGTTGATTTAGGTATTTTACGCCTAAATTTTAAAACCATTTGACTTGCCTCTCTCAAGGGTGGGGATCGATCTGTTCTTAGCATAATTCTTTTTTGTAAAAAATTGATTACTAGATTTATTATAATAAAATTAATAAATAAATAAAAAAAAAAAAAAAAAGTAATCCTTAATAAATAATTTTATGAATAAATATAGAACAATATAGTTTTTTTCAATTTTGTTCTTACAATATCTAATATTTTTACTTTTTGAAATCCCTTGTAAGAAAAAAAATTTAATTTGTATGTTTCAGTTGTTTTTTCAAGCTGTTTGCATGTTTTTATTATTGTTTTTCATCTATCTCAAGAAATGTTCTATTTGTCTTTAATGTTTGCACTTTATAAAGTGTTTATATTTCTCTAAATATCAAGTATGCTGTTCTGATTATAAAAAGATGATCCTCGTTGCATCCTTTCATAAAGAAGAACTTGCAGGTTACTTTATATAAACCAATAATAATATTGGAAATTTATTTTTAACTCCTCTGTATCATCTATACTAATAAGGGT
>NW_024377030.1:0-25000 GCF_016835505.1 Polypterus senegalus | reverse complement strand
GCTGAGCCCTGTTTGACATTCATTCATGCCTGCCTTCCTTCGAGTCTCTTTCTCAAGCATTGGATGGTTTTATTTTATCACTTTTGGAAAATAAAAGCCAAAAGTCACAGTCACCTGTGAATCATGTTGATTACTTATATACAATATGATTTAGCATTATACCTAAATTTATGAATACTCATTAATGTTTCTACGTGCAGTGATGTATCTTTTAGTATTGCCATGTGATGGTTGTACAGCAAGATCAAATGATATGGTGATAGATTTTCACTTTGATTGTTTTTTATGGTGTTATTGGCCTGGTATTTTCATCAGCACTGATGCCATTAGCCTATTCTGAAATGTAGTGTCCCTCCTTTGCTCCTTAACGTGACGTTTACTGGAGGCCATCTTATTCCTCAGCTGTCCTCTAATGCCACTGAAGCCACTCCATGGAAAATGATTTTTTCCTAATATTTCTTCTTTACCAGTATATTCTTGCTGCCAGCACTGCCTCACACTACTCAGGTCTTTTTCCTTCACATTTTAATTCAAATATCTTTTTGGGATCTTGCACATTCCCATTTCTTCTACCATCTCTCTTTCTTCACCAGTTAGCATTGCTATATTTCATATTCCCACTCTCAACATTTCCTTCACCAGTGTGTGTAAGCCAGTTAGACCATTGTTTTAAGCCTCTGATTTATTCAAACCTGGTTTGACAAGAGCTCTATTACCGCAGGACAAGCGGCTTTCGGTCCACAGCTATTGTTATAAAAATTTTTACAACAATCCTTATTGTAGGACTTCCTCCATTCGCCACCCAGAGGATGCACTCCAAGTTCCTCTCTCTGTATCTCTCTACATTTCGTTCTCTCACTCACTTTCTCTTACACACATGCATACAAACACACACTTTCTTCACGGCCTTTCAGGATGGTTCTGTGCCACATAACAGCTTCTCTCATTGATCCAAGTGACCCCAACAGAATTTTCATGCCAAGACGCCCCAGATCACAGCTGTGTCTTTTATAGTAGCACAAAGACCAAAACCGCAGGCAGTACTCCGGATGAGGCCTCATTAGGTCTGAATCAGAATTAATTTTATTGGTCAGGTACACTGATGTGTACTAGGAATTTATCTTGATAGTATTGGTACAACATTCGGATTTGGAGTAAAATGAGGAGCTACAAGATGAATGAAATGTTAACACTACAGGTGGTGGCATATAAAAGTCGGCTTCATGCAGAATGAGAACTCCTAAATGGAAAAAATGGCAGCAGAGAAATGGATAGAGAAGGAGAAAAGCTTTTTAAAACATTTAAGCTGCAATCACCTGAGAGTGAGAGAGATGATCCTCCACTTATGACCCAGATAGAGAAGACAGGTTATTGTTTTTTGCGCTTTCTCTTATGTTTACTGGCAGTTGTGTTTATTTAGTAAGTCTTTTATACCTTTTGGTTTGGTGGCTGTTATGCTAAGGATCAAGAGTAACTCCATGTGGTGGCATCATGACACTCGATTCCTTCTCACAAGGAAACTTCAACCTCAATCTATCGTTTTGTAATGTAGCATGGGAAAAAAGTAAATTAAATAATGAAACTGCATCAGCATGACTTTTATCAATAATAGGCAAAAATTTACTATATGGGAACTTTAAGCAAAACAGACTTCCCACACATTATTGAATGCTTCTTCTGTAGCCCTCCCACCTGATACTTAGAACTGAAATGAATTGAATAAGACATTTCCAGCTGAGTTGCATTCAGCTCCAACAAGTTACATTTTTTTCTTGCTTCACTTTAAGCTTCTGTTTAACTGGTTTTGCTCTCAAGACACAAAACAGTCAATCAGATGTGTCATTCCCTGACAGAAATGTGGTGATCACAAGGGATTTCATTTACCACAGGTCACAATTATCTTGAAGATTTTAATTACAGTCTGAAGATACATGGATGTAAAAGCAGCTGTTGGGTACAGATAAACATTTAATACACACTCAGCCTATTGTACATTGTACCGGTAAGCGATCAACACAATGTAAACTGTAATCATGCTCTGTCCTTGCTATTAGCTGCCAGCAAACTCCTTGTTGCATCCCAGAGGCTCCAGTACTCTTCCCACAGATCAACTGCAGCTCCTTTTCTAAACCCATCTTATGATTCTATCACTTAGGGAAGCCGCGCCTTTCCCATGTAATTAATTAGTTCAAACAATGTTTAGCTGAAAGTTGATAATGTGCCTTCTTTGCATAATAATCTGCAGATAATATCAGTTCAATCAATTCCATCTTGTATATATATATATATACTGTATATATATATATATATATATATATATATATATATATATATATATATATATATATATACTTACTGCAAATAACCAAGAGAGACAAAAAAAGGTTTGGGGCTCCACCACTTATATTCCTATGATCAATTAATGCTCAATGGAGCTGAGTAGTCTCTTTAGATGGAGTTCAAGACGGGACTGGCAATTGGGGAAAAGTGTCTGCTTTTATAGAGGGTGAACAGGAAGGGGTGTGTCCAAGGGTTTGGAACCGGAAGTGAGGTCGGTGGTAGGGTGTGTTCTGTAAGCAAAGGTGAAGGTAGGCAGGCTTCTGTTTGGATGATCTGGAGTGGAGAGAGAAATTAGTGCACCCAGTCAACCCCTGCCCATTGACTGGCTCCCATGCCCTCATGTGTGACATTATCTAATTGATTTCTCCTTCCATTTATTCCCAGAGAAGTGATTTTTTTTTTGTATTTCTACAGTTAACTTACCTAAAGAAGAAAGGTAAGTTGTTGCTCTGTGAGCTGACTACTCGGATTGGGCATCCAATTGGCAGTCAGAGGAATGAAAGAGGAAAATATACAAAATATGCAATTTCAAGCAACTCCTCTCAAGGTGACACTGAAACAACAAACTGATTTGTAGTTGAAGTCACATAGAACATTTCCCTATTTTAAGATAGACAAGTTCACAAATTCGCCATTCAAGACAGCTGTTTAACCATTAGAGCAACCACAGCCACAAACATGTATATTACTCTGTTTAACAGTCCTGACATTGCGTCTTCCTCCAATGATCTATCCACTTGGTTTGAATGTTTCTTAAAATTGCACCATTTGAGGTCAACATTTCCTCACTCTTACTGAGAACAAACTGGACAACGGCCCATCTACCCCAAACAATGTTACCGATTGGTTTGTCGGAGATGGAGAGACCACCCATAGTCAGTTTGGTTCCAGAGCCAATGCTGTACATAATAGCCAGTCCAATTGTATCTACAGAGTAACCTCATACATGGGTTCCAGTTCCTTCCCTGTGTCAGGGATGCCAGGGACAATGACCCGGCCGGGACGCCGTGAGGGACCGGAAGAGGGTCAGAGCCCATCCTGGATCACGCGGGGGCTGCCTTCCTGGTTTGCTGTGGGGGCCCATGGTCACCGCCAGGAGGCACCCCAATGCCTTGGGGACCTGTTACCCCAGCACTTCCGCCACACCAGGAAGTGCTGGGGGGAAGATTTAGGATGGCACCCGGAGAGCTGCCGGGAGGACAGCCGGCACTTCCGCCATGCTGGGGCGTGGCCAGAGGAGGATTGCCGGGAACACCTGGGGCTCATCTGAGGACTGTATAAAAGGGGCCGTCTCCATTCATTCAGCGCTGGAGTTGGGAGGAGGTGTGGAGGCGGCCCGAAGAGAGGCATTTGTGGCCAGGACTGTGTTTGGGGTGTTTTGTGCACTAGTGAATTGGGTCTGAGTGACCATACTTTTAAACAGTTTTGTAAATAAACGTGTGGTGGTTTGATGAACAACATGTCCGCCTGTCTGTGTCCGGGTTGGTTCCACATCTGTCCGCCTGTTACAAGGTGGGGACCTGTAAAACAAAATTCTGTTGTGGACGGCCCGGCGCAGCAGGGGACCCCACCCATGTGCCGCGGGTGCTGCATGCACACAGCCCCGCGGGGTAAAGGAACCCCACGGACCGCCAGGGGTCCACAGGAGAGCCGTCTTCCCCTGTCGTGGGCTGGCGGCGTGCTGGCCGCCCTCTGCGGGGGCAGAGGGAATCCGTGAGGCCGGCGGAGAGAGCGCAGGCGGTGCCGGTGGTTCCAACATCAAGAGGGACACGGAAGCCACGGAGAGGGTGCCGAACAGGCAAGTGCCGGGGTGCCGAATGGAGGGGGGAATCCTGCCAGTGTGTGGCACAGGAAGGGTGCCTTGGCAGTGGTTCTACCCCTGTGTTCTTCTCTATTGCAGGGACGGACCCCGGGTGAGCAGTAGGACCCCCTTCGTTGGGGACCTGCCCTCAGACGTCGGACCGTCTGCTGAAGGATCTCTCTGATGGTGTGCGGGTGCCACCACGGCTGGAGGAGGCTGCAGGGGAGCGAGTGGCTCAGAACAAAGAGGCGCAGAGGCCTCGGAGGGGGTGCCGGTAAGAGGGGGTAGCGCAACCTGTGCGAGGCGCAGGGGAGCACCAAGTGGTGGTGCTCAGGCTGCGTCTCCGCCCCTGTCCCTGCTTGGAGAGCGGGACCAGAGCCCGGCTGTCCTGGAGTAGGACCTGCTTCGGGGCTGTGCTGCCCTTGCGGGACTGGTCGCTCTTCCCCCCCGAGTGGTCTTCACTGGCTGTGGGGCACTGTCAGGGATGCCAGGGGCAATGACCCAGCCGGGACGCTGTGAGGGACCGGAAGAGGGTCAGAGCCCACCCTGGATCACGTGGGGGCCGCCTTCCTGGTTGCTCTGGGGGCCACGGGTACAGGGCATGGAAGCTCCACCCTGTAGGGGCCCGTGGTCACCGCCAGGAGGCGCCCCAATGCCTTGGGGACCTGTTACCCCAGCACTTCCGCCACACCAGGAAGTGCTGGGGAAGATTAAGGATGGCACCGGAGAGCTGCCGGGAGGACAGCCGGCACTTCCGCCACGCTGGGGCGTGGCCAGAGGAGGAATGCCGGGAACACCTGGGGCTCATCCGGGGACTGTATAAAAGGGGCCGTCTCCATTCATTGAGCGCTGGAGTCGGGAGGAGGCAGGAGGAAGCACAGAGGAGGTGTGGAGGCGTGGAGGCGGCCCGAAGAGAGGCATTTGTGGCCAGGACTGTGTTTGGGGTGTTTTGTGCACTAGTGAATTGCGTCTGAGTGACCATACTTGTAAATAGTTTTGTAAATAAACGTGTGGTGGTTTGATGAACAACATGTCCGCCTGTCTGTGTCCGGGTTGGCTCCACATCTGCTATAGAAGATGTTTCTCATTCCAGCAAGGGAAATTTCCATCATCTGCTTCAGTCCTCAACTGGCATTGCACCTGATGCTTTTATGAGTCATGACTTTTACAGTTTGAAGTTGTCTTTGAGAATACCTTGAAGAGAGAAGTTGTGCACAATCCCTACATGATCTGTTGCTATTCCTTCATCACTCTTTCACTTCACGAAATGCATTGAGTACAGAAATAAAACATTTTAAACATTGATGTTGGGAAAGCCAGACATTTTGCATCTTTGGACAGTCTAGATGAACTGAATGGACAAGCTTGTTGGACTAATTGGCCTGTATATATATGAATGGGGATCTCATGGCAGACCATGGCATTCTTAAGTCCAACAAGGCCTAAAGCAAACAAAAGTGTTAGTTTCATTATCTCAAATAACCCAAGTAAAGGATGAACACAAGGATCAACAAATGTACCAAATCAACTGAAAAATTTAGTCAATTCCAAGGTCAGGATGTACCACCATTTTTACTAATGGAACATCACCACATCAACCAATGGTGTCTCTGCATACCTGAAGTTTCTGTTGCCTTCAAAGGGCCTGGCCTTGCAGACAAGCCTTTCAGCTAACCATTTGTTTGGAAGGACGGTCTATATGTCCCCCTTTGGTACAGTGTCCTCCTGTGTCATCCGGGTGGTTTAGTGACCTCTTACCTGTCCTCACTGGCCTCATTCTCTTTGCGATGAAAGGGTCAGGCATCCCTACTAGCTGTTGATTTGCCTGTGTTATGCTGTACATCACTGTAGGCTTCTGCACAGGTGGTCACTTTTCCTCTTCTTGTGGAGGTGCTCCACCCTACTGACCCTCCATGAAAAGTAGCGTACAAAACACACCATCCCTAGCAGCCCCAGAAATTCCACATTGGCATATGATGGACCTCTCCTACTGCCAGTGTGGCTCCTTGGTTGTGGAGACGTTCTCCCCGTTGCATTGGTGCCCTCGTGCTAAACAAGCACCTCTTCCAACTATATGAGGTGAAACACAAAAATAACCGGATGTGTAAAAAAAAAAAAAATACATTTATTGATGAATTACCGCATTCTAAACACACCCCTACCCAATCTCTACACTGCTCTATACGTATCCTCTATTGATTGAAACAGTGCTGGAAGTCTTCTTGCTTGAGGCTCTTCAACAGGCTTGCTGTTTTTGTCTTCACTTCATCCATTGAAGAAAAATGTGTTCCCTTCAGGTCACTTTTGATTTTCCAGAACAAGTAAAAATCACAGGGAGCTAAATGGGGCGAAAAGGGAGGATGATCAAGGACAGGAATGTTTTTGTCAGTCAAAAAATCCTTTACGGAAAAAGAGAACATTCGTGAGAAATTTGATGTTGATCCGCTGTTCAATTTTTTTCTCCCGACATTACAGCGGCAACTCGTGTAACGGGTGTTGTGCAAATACTGACTGTGCTATTCACGGGATGTACCTAACTGGTCACCGGTGTGAGAGGGAGGGAAGAAGGGGGATAGAGTTCTATGATTCATGTCCGGCCAACCTGCAGACGGTTTTTCCAGGAAACCCAAGCCCAGTCCGGTTATTTTTGTGTCTCACCTCGTATAATGTAAAATAAATGAATGAGAGGGCAGAAGTTTATACACTCTAAATAATTAAATACAACTAAATTGTTTTTCAGTAAATGGCCAGAAGGTATAAGCATAATTCCATTAGGAAATATTTCTGGCTGCTTTTATCAGACCAAGCATATGAAAAAGAGTGAAGGTTTATTACTAAATTAAACTCTGTCAGTAAGGCCAAATGTGCAGCTGGGTGAAGTGTCTTAAAATGTTTTGGCTGTCTGCTCCTAATTTAATTATTTAATGCTTGGCTTTAAATAAAACAGAATAAATAACGGCTGCTATCAATTTCATTACTCAAATTTTATTTCCGAGTACATCATTTTTTTCATTCATTAACGTTATTTATATATATAATAATTATATAAAATCACAATCAAAATAATACAGTACAAAAATAAATGCTTTTCTTAAAAACAAAATGAATTAAGTGTAAGATGTCAGAATAGCAAGTATCCTGCTACAATATAAAAGATAATGCATTAGTGACACAGAGTATTGTGTTACTGAACGCTGTCGGAAATGAGTCATCACACTCCATTTATTCAACCCTGCGAAGCTGTTATGATAAAAAGTTAAAAGGGTGTGGAGTTGTAAATCTTGGTTTACCTAATCACCTAGTAATTCACTGTCATTGTCTTAACATAAATGAATTAGCCATATGTCACAGAATTATCCCGTAATTGATGAGGTAATTAAATGCCTGCTATATAAAGATTTACTGTCACTTTAAATTAAATTCCACATCAAATAAAAACAAAGAAAATGTGTTACCCACCCAGAGGAAAACTGGCATAATATTGTCATGTGCAGTAATGTCACCACATTTATTTGAAGAGCTTTAGTGGCTGTATTACATGAAGAGAGCAATATGACAAAAAGTGATCATATACTGCAGTCACATGTAAGGAGACAAAAGGCCTTCAGACAACAGACATATGCTGTAGCGTACTGAAGTCTGAACAGTTCAAGATATATGTAAAATGTTAAATCACACCATAAGTATGTTGATTGTTTTGCTCTCAAGCAATGGAGGGCTCCTTTGACACTGCCAATATTTCTAATTGCCCTGAACCTAATTCACCTGCTAGTCACCATCATGTGAAGTTTGTCTCCACCTTGAAATACTATGTTTTTTGACAAAAAAGTTGATATTCTTCTTTTGATAATAGATGAAGACACGGTGGAACTCAATTGCACAGATGACTCACTTTAACATACTTAACCACATGATGAAAAAGTAAAAAGAGGTATTGCCAGTGTCAATTTCCTGTTGTGTTCCACTTGAGACAGTCTGATACAGAAAGGGTAACCAATGGAGTTGATTTTGGCCTTCTTGGGTTGGAGAAGGAGGGCTCAGACTTCCCATTAAAATAAGAGTAAGTGGCCTCCCTTACCAGGGACTCACTGGAAACTCTTCCTGTCAACATGTTAGTTTGGATCTTGGAATTAGGCTGACAATGGCTGTAGGCATGTTGGTAGGTGGTATTATAGCTCTCAGATGGTGACAAAATCGGCATTACAGCATGCTGAGAAGAGTTCTGCAAAGACAATCCAGCACTTGAAGAGTTGTGGAAGTCATTTCGGTAAGTGCTGAATAGTGGACCTGTTCCAGAAAGCTCAAGTTTCAAGGGCATCCAGCTAATTAAAGTTGGATTAAACCGGGAGGACTGGGCCACAGAGCTCTTCACTTTCTTTCTTCCTAAACCCTTGGTGACAAAGGAAAAAAATTAAGAAACAGAAATGATCTTGTTTACTTTCTTGGTTATACTTCTTTGAGCAAGAAATGTTCTAGTTATTATGTACTGTCATTATAGAATATGCAAAATGTTAGGCACATATCTATTTGTTGATCAATTAATTTAATCCAATTGAAACAATGTAGGAACCAGTCCTGGAACCAGAGGTGATATGGAGATAGAGTTTATGCCATCAGAAACAGGATAATTCAATATGTCATCCAAAATGGGACAATAGTCCATCACAGGACACAGTTACACATTTACATCTGGACTGAACTGTTTGTCTGGCAGTGTCAAAAAGATGGTATACTCTTGGTCTACAGAGTGCCAATTCTGCCCCATCACTGAATCACTGTGTGTTCAGCAGCAAGTCACTTAATCCTCCATAATACAAATCTATCTATAAACTGAGGTACAGTTCTGTAGCTGGGACTGCATACAGAAATGCTGTATATGTTTTGTGGTTGTTGACTGTGCAACACCATCCATCCATCCATCCATATTCTAACCCACTGAATCCAAATACAGGGTCACGGGGGTCTGCTGGAGCCAATCCCAGCCAACACAGGGCGCAAGGCAGGAACCAATCCTGGGCAGGGTGCCAACCCACCGCAGACTGTGCAACACATGTGAGCTTAAACAGAACACAGGAGCTCCACAGAGATACATCTTCAGTATGAAAAAGAGCTAGGACTATGAAGCAGCTACACTATTGCTGTGTCACTGTTTGTGATCGAAAGCAAATGTGAAAAATAAAAACCACTTACACTTTCAAAATAGTGAGCATTGGTCTGAAAAACATGCCGGTTGTCATGAGCAGAAAAAGAGTGCTTCCTGGGGTTATCCTAAAAGGCATTCATGAATCTGATTAGTAAGTACTCGGCAAAGAGAACTCTATGTACTCAACAAAATAACATCTGAAAAGCAACCCTAGATGTCTATTTGATTTATTGGAAGAAAAAAAAACAGATTTTTATAACATATTTTTCTGAAACAACTTTTTCTTTTACAAGGCCACAGGAGGCTAAACACTAAGATTGTTTTAAGTTTCATCCTGCAACGAACTATCTCAAATCTGATTAACTCAGTTCAGATACAGTATATGAGTTTTGGAGTCTATTCAAGCAGTAACAAGAGCAAAGCAGGAAGCAGACTTTGGATGTCCAAAGTCTAGTCCACCAGAGGGCAGCCTCATGCACACCTCCAAAATCACAGTCACACTGGTCAACATTCAGCCACCTATAAATAGTACGCCTAAGGGGATGTGTGAGAAGAACTAGAGTACACAGAGGAAAATGCACATTGACACTATAGTTGAATATTCCTATTCATACCAGGTCAATTTCCAAATAACAGATCCTATATGTGAGATGAGTGAGAAAAAATCATTTCCTGGAGGAAACGCACACAAAGTGATACCACTGGGAATAAGACCCTGCTCCCTAAAAAGCTGAGGCACAGCACAAATCACGGTCTATGTTGACTACATAAAAAATTTAAAAAGGCAATATTTGTATATTCTTTTCAAATACATATTTTTAAAACAGAAAATGACAACAGTTCTGAAAACAGAACAAGCATTACTCCGTATAACTTGGTAGCATTAGTCTACAGTATGTTATTCCGAATTCATGTTTGTACCTCTAATGCACAGAATGAGCAAAGCAAATTTTGCCTTTCTGGCTTCTGATTTTCTGTGGGTAATTATTGATACACATGTAAGATTAACATTTAAGCTTATAGTATCACTGACATACATAAAATGTTTAGATATATACTGTATTTTGTCTAAATCATTTTTAAATATGCTCTGTTGGCTTTGAGTATGCTTGGCCGCTATCAGTGTGGCATTTGCACGTTCTCGCCATGATAAGGTTTCCCTGCATGTTCTCAGCATTTGCATGTTTTGTTAATTTGGTGAAATTAAATTGGTCTGGTGTGAAAGAAAGTGCACTGTGATTGACTGGTGACGCGTTCTGGTTTGGTTAACACCTTGCTAATTCCATGTGACCCTGTAAGAGTCTAAGACATTTAAAAATTACACTGATGAAAGAAGAAAGAGTCAAATCTGCAATAAATTTAAATATGTTTCCTTTATTATAGAAGACGACTGTAAATAATTATGTAACTTAAGATTTAGTAATGTTGGATACAGCAGAAAGAATCAACAGCCCTAGAAAAACTGTACACACAAATCTGCTTGTTGAGAAATAAACACATAGAGAATATTTACCATACCTTTAGCCTCTGTACCATCTTTTCTGGTGGGGTGGGTCTTGCTGCTAAGCGATATTCTTGTAAGTAGTCATTCCGGGATTTACTTCGGAAATGCCCATAATAACCACTCGGAAACTAAGGACAATAAAAAATAAGATGTTATCACAGTACCCTTTGCCATAAGGGTACTCTAGGCAACTGTCTGTCTGTGTTACAAACCTGAAATCAAAAACATTACACATTTTGGTTATCTAATAATCCTGATCGCAATTTATTACATACTGTAACCAAATTTTTCTAAGGTGGTTGGCAAAATTTAAAAACAAAAAATAAAAATATTCTTTTCATTTAAAAGGCTTCAATACATTACACAATATGTGAAAAATGCAATTGAATTAACAGCAAAAATGTATCTTTATATATAATACGCTACTGTGGCTGTCCGTTTGTCTGTCCAGGATTTTAAATCACTACAAACCGTTTGACTTATTGACCTGAAATTTGGTACACATATACTATGTGACGTCTACTATCCGTTTTCGGGTTGATGATCGACCTCCAAGGTTATTCCTCTTTTTATTTTTATTTTATTTTATTTTATTGTAGAATCAACTCTCAGCAGCGGCCAGCAGGGTGGCTGAGTGGCGCATGCGTACGGGCGCCGTTCTCATCACTACCACCTTCGCCATCACTTCCCCTAAATCTTCATATCTTAAATCAATCTTGAGGCAGATTGAAGACTTAAGTGCCAGCTTGAGTGAAAATTTAAAGAAAATGTACTAATTGCAACACAAACACTGACTTAATCAGTTTTAACGCAAAAAGATGTCGATGAAAAGAAGAGAAGAAGCAGGCCGCTAGAGTGGAGAAAAGAAGAGCTGCTCAGGAAGCATCAAGCGCATCAACCTCTGATCAAACGAATGCCAAGTGTATGAAAACTAGTCAAGTGTATTCACTGCACGTTATCGTGCAGCCAGCAATTACTGGTGTTTTATAAAAGAAACTAGAACACACATGAATGAAATAGACAAAAGACAATGGAAACACATATTACAAATCTAATTACATTTTAATCTAAATGAATTTGGACTATTAATGGTATAAAAAGAATGTATTTTACTAGTGTTCCTTTGAAAACATTAACTTTCCCTTTTACCATACATCTTCCACAGAAGCGCAACATGCAGCAAAATGACTAGTGATGCATAGCTAGATACATTGTGACAGATTACAGTGTTAATTTAATATGTGATTAATACAGCCCCAGCCCCAGCTATGCTACCATCCACACAAGGAATTTACGGCAATGGATACCTTTAGAAAACTCTTTCCAACGAGACAGATCTCACATAAAACAGCAACAAAATGTGTACCCCGATGCAGAATGCATTATTTTAGGATTTAATGCCAAACCACCATAGTTTCCAAGAGTTTTTACTGTTCCTGAAGGATATTAAACTGCCAGCTACTTTGAACAAACCTCCATTATACACTATACACTATACACTATATTATACACTGGCCAAAAGTATGTGGATGCCCATCCAAATTAATGAGCTCATGCGTTTCAGCCACGCCCATTGTTAACAGGTGCGTAAAATCAAGTGCATAGCCATGCAATCTCCATTAACAATGTTTGGTAGTAGAATGGGCCGTACTGAAGAGCTCAGTGACTTTAAACATGGCACAATCATATAGGATGCCACCTTTGCCACAGGTAACATAACATTTCTGTTCTGCTAGATCTGCTTCAGTCAAGTGTAAGTGCTATTATCGTGATGTGGAAGTGTCTAGGAGCAACAACAGCTCTGACACCAAGTGGTAAACCATGAAAAATGAAGCTGAGTGCTGCTGAGCATAGCACATTAAAAACTGCCTATCTTCTTTTGCATCACTCACAACAGAGTTCCAAACTACCTCTAGAAACAACATTAGCAGAAGAACTGTGTGTCAAAAGCTTCATGAATTAGGTTCCATGGCCAAGCAGCTGCACAAAAGCCTAAGATCACTATACTAGCTATTAATCTAGCTATTAATCTCAGCTGAGAGTTGTGTGAGGCATGCCACCATTGGACTCTGGAGCGATGGAAACACATTGTCTAGAGTGATGAATCATGCTTCACTATTTGGAACAAATTTGCATTTGGTGGGGCCAACTCTATAATAATCCCCATGGTTTTGTAATGGAGTGTCAAACAATCTCATACTGGTAAATTGGCTATGTGTTCACAGATCTTTGGGCATACACTCTATAAGCACCCTTACAATGAATTCTTTTGCACTACCCACTCAGCTTTTGTTGTATTGTCTTATTTTTACTTTGTCTGATACATGTTACATGTTCATATTTGAAACCTATTTATGCATTAATGTTTCATTTGTAATGGTCATATATACAGTACACATTTCTTTTTACTCTGCTTTGTAATTTGCATTGAGACAAGTAACATGTTTTTCATTGGGCTGTAACTGATTGAACTGAATTGATTTTTTTTACATTTTAATCTACCCTCTTTCCTTTTTATTCTTATATGGTGCACTCGTTATACATAAGCTTTGATAGTGCACTCATTATAGATAAGCTCTTAGCACTGACCTCATTAATAGCTGTGTAACAGTTAAAATAAAATAAAAAACACTATGCCATAAATTACAAAACATACAATATGAATATACAAATAGGCAGTAAACGAGGTGGGTATATACAGGAGAGACAATGGATATCAAACTTCTACAAATCCTAGATGAAATGTTGATGTTTTACAAACATCATGAGAAGACAATGTATAAGTGGAAAATAAACTGAAGAGTGAAACCTCCAAAATCAAGTCAATGATGTATTACTAAAGTGTGCTAGTGGTCAACACAGATGGACATGTCTGACACCTGAATAAATGGAAATTTCACTCAGATTTTCAGAGCTGAATGGCAGTAAAACAAAGTACTGTATTGGGAAATAACCATGAGTGAAACAGAAAGGAATGGCTATAACTGTGTTTGTAAAAGAAAGAATAATTGAAATGAAACCTGGTAGCTCTTCAATTACCTGGTAGTAAATTAGGAAAAAACTGAGGTGAAAAAATAATGGATGTGTCTGGTTGGGAAATATCTGCAATTCAAATACTAAACAGTTTCTTTCTACTGGAAAATATCCACTGTTCAGCACTCAGGCTTATAGGCCTATAAATCTTTATGTAAATAAGGAATACATAGTCTGGAATGTACCTTGTAGTGCATTTGTAATGCAATATGCTATTGGAATATCTGAAGAATAGACAAGGAAATGGAGCAACAACAATCCAAGGATCACCAATCATATCACTGTGCATCAACCTAAAAAAGGCATCAAAGCTGAACTGGCATGCGCACTTACCATGATGTATAACATATTTGATGTGCCAGTTCAAAGAAGAACGAATATTTACAGGTTTCATTGTGCTGTTTACAGACATCATCATACAATTTATCACAGTAATCATGTTACTTAGAAAATACCAAAAAATCTAAATAAGACAAGTAAATATTAAAAGATAATTTCAACTATTAGTACATTATAGTATTAAATAAGTCCCTTTCATTTCTGTTCTTATTTACTTAAGTTAATTTGAGAAAAAGTAATAAATGATGTGTGACCCAATCTGTATTAGGCTGAATGCTAATGAATGAATTGCTAATGAATAAATGTTAATGAATGAATTGCTCCTCCATGTTTTTCTTATTTCTTTTTAAATATACTACTCCAGCATCTATTTTATAATCATAGATAGATAGATAGATAGATAGATAGATAGATAGATAGATAGATAGATAGATAGATAGATAGATAGATAGATAGATCTTTATTTATCCCTATGTGGAACTTTAGCAAGGTCAGGAATCAGTCATTTTCTAACTAGGTTGTGGGAGGCAGAAGCCTTCTTGGATGTGAATCCTGAGCTCCTTAAAGCGAGGGAGCAGTGCTAGCTAATAATAATAGTAGTAATAATAATAACCAGAAAAAATGGTATAAATTTTGTAACCAGATTGTTAATTTTACTTTGCTATTATTTAATAGCTAGTTAAACGCAGCACTAAAGTGATCAGTCTTAGGAAAACAAAGTGAACCAAATGAAGAAAAGATATAATGTAGATTCTGGTGCAATAAAACCAATGTTTACTTACTACCAAGAAAAACCTATGATACTGGTAATTTCCCTTTTGACATATGGAGTGCTTCCATTATCAGAACTGCTGAACTAAGCAGAAGGTCACAGGGATTGGAGTCAATGCTGATAGTATCAGATAGAAAGCCACAAACAAATCTGGATGGGGCACCAGTTGGTCACAGGGCATGCTGACAAACTCTCATGATTACTTATGCAAGACTAATTTCATAATTAATCTAACACTTGTCTTTTATAATGATGGAACATATACTGTAGACACAGAGAGAATATCCTGAGAACACACTAACAACATTTAAAGGAAATAGCTACTGTAGCAGTTTGTTTTGCTGTTATTAATAAGGTGTGCCTTTCTGGAAAATGTCACTAGATACACACCCATAGACAACACTTCCTGGTTCTCATGAGTTTCTTCTGCTGCTGCTTTGGCATGTCCATCTTTTCCCACTTATAGTGCCAGGATATTTTTAATACTTAAATGTCTAGGACTTAAGTCACCTTTAAAGCTGTCACATAATGTAAAATTACAGTAAATCTTAAACATTGACAGTATTAAATTGTGTTATCTTAGAGATAACCTTTTTTTTATCAAAGGCACATACAGTACATTGACATTTTAGTTTTTACTACAATCTGTTTCCATTATGGATGTAACTAGTACTCATGCGGTATTACCTCAAAAACAAATATTTAGAAGTTAAAAAAGACAAATAAGGAGCATTACTTCTAGCAAAAACAGCATGCTGCCTCTCTATAAAATAAATTGCAATACCCATACTAGTACTGTAAAATGTAATCTTTTTCAAATTTATTTTTCATTTATGTTTTCTCAAGCCACCAAGTCCACAGTTTCATTTTTTAATATATTTTTTCACACTTACTACTGCAGACACAGATAATGTTGATCAAGCAGCACTTTACAAGATTATATATTACTGCTTTATTACACTAGTCGAATACATGACACATTTGTTTTACACAGTGGCACTTTTTAGGTTCATCCATCAATCCCTTTTCTTAAACACACTATCTGCATCAGGGTTGTGGGATTGCAGAGCTAATCTCAGCATGAACAGAAGGAAGGTAGATACCTGTCTTGAATGAGATGCCAGTCCACTGCAGGGCACACTCACACATTCACTGACACTAGGGCAGTTTAGGATCACAAATTAACGTAATCTGTATGTATCATTGGAATATTGGAGGACTACATGGGCAATAAACCATCCAAACTGGCAGCTGTGATGCAGCACTACTAATGACTGAGTCACCCTGGTGCTTTAAATTGTTTAAAACTGATCTCAAAAATCACTTAAATTACTTTATTGTAATCACCCTACACTATTATTACCAAAAAACACTGCACATATTAACTAATTAAAAAATTGTAATAATTTACATTGCCTAATTCAGAGTTTGCTTTAGCCATGTGACCAATTTTCCTAAAATTAGATTTGGCTGCCACCAATGATGTGAATTAGCTGTGTAAGGTCCACTGGGAAGCAGATGCCTATCCCAGCAAACATTTGCCTAGATATAGACTGTACTTTTAAAATACTTAAAATGTTATAGTATCCTTTAAATTTTATTTCAGTTTTGGCCATCCTTCTCACACTGGTTTGCACATGAAAGTACAGCAAAATAAAAAAAAGCTGGTAGACTGAAAAATGATCAGATCGGCTTCTCCAAAAGAAAAACCAACAACAAAAAGTTGCTTCAGAGCCAAAATGGCAAAGGCAAGGAAGATTTCAAGGTAAAATGTGCTCCTATATTGAACAAAAAATTGTGACACATTTGAAACCAGTCATTTCAGAGCTGTGATGCAGCAAATAATAAAGATAATAAAAATATTTTAAAACAAAACATTGACCAGGTACCATTTTAAAAATAGTTAGAAAAAGGAAACCGAAAAGAAGGAAGATTTTTTTTTTTTGCTTTATCTTAAAAACTCACTCTTAAAACAATTCACATTTTTCTTTTTTACAGAGTGTATTCCAAAATGTGCTTATTTGTTTGTTTTTATGACTTTTTACTAGCAGCCTTTTGTTTTTTATACTATTTAAATGGTTTTAAAGAACACATGTCAGAGTAGTTCCAAAAAGAACATGCAACATTCACTCTGGACACCAAGGTTTCACAATCATTAATGCTGCTTCACAGCTCTACTATATCAGATTAAACTTCTTGTCCTGTCACTTTCTTTGTACAGTTAGTTGTTTATGCAGTTTTTCTCCTTGGTTCTACTTTTTCTCCCACATTAAAAAGATAGGTTTTTAGTATTCATTGGATACACTAAAAGTGGATCACTATGATTAAATATGATTCATTGAGCTAGCACCTTTGTCTATGGTTAA
This sequence comes from Polypterus senegalus, assembly GCF_016835505.1. Taxonomy (NCBI): domain Eukaryota; kingdom Metazoa; phylum Chordata; class Cladistia; order Polypteriformes; family Polypteridae; genus Polypterus; species Polypterus senegalus. The sequence goes on along the minus strand of NW_024377030.1, from coordinate 7,702 downwards.
TTCCTACCAAATGTCTGATACTTGCAGGAGGGACTCTAGCCCCCACAGATCCTGTAATTTTATTAAATAGGGTTGAAAAGAGATGGATTTAATAACCCATATTAAGGAAAAGGCAATAAGGCTCCAACAAAACTTGTCACTCGTGAGTAACAGATGTGAAACCACTTGTCAAACATGTTCTCTGTATCATTGATTGTAACAGATATGGCTGGTAGCTGGAAGGGCAGAAACATACCTTGATACATGTTCAGACTTACTCTTGAAATTAGGTGCATATATACAACCAGCACATCACATTCAGCTTACATGACCAAATTCTTTTATGTGATTCTTAATTTTAATTGGTAAATATAAAACCTTATGTCTGCTTATTAATACTTGTAAACATATAAAGGTAGAAGATAAATTATGCTTTAGATGTGATGTTTACTTTAGGTGTAAACTTTACATAGACAGGTAGATATGGAAATATGGCTTTTTACACAAGCTAAAAAACAGATAGATAGATAGATAGATAGATAGATAGATAGATAGATAGATAGATAGATAGATAGATAGATAGAAACAAAATATCAAGAAAAAAAGATCTAAAAGAGCTTGATTTGATTAAAACATGTATATGTGAGATTAACATTAAATATGCTAATTAATTAAGTACTATATTTATAGAAAACAACAGCTATTAAAATATAATTAATAACCTATTGATGGTTGTTCCCAGACGACTTGATTCTATGCTGCTATTCAATGTGTTACATTGTTTTAAATACTAAAATCTAAATCTAAAAATAAAAAAAAATAATTGGCAGTGAAAAGGGTTATTAAAAAAATTACGAAGAGACGTAAACGTGGCTGCAGTTTGTTCAGTTTTTGCACATAACGTTAGGTTTTTTTCTGTAATTCGGAAAGCGAGGAAGTGTTCTCATACAGAGTGCTGTTGCATCCCACAGTATTTCATAAGAAAGGTTTTCAATATATGCTTTTTGCGAATAACAAATGTGCCAAAATATTTGAAACTATCAATTTTGTAGTGTTAGACGTTTGTGAAAGAGTAAATGTATCTATTTAATAAGTCTTTTCACCTTTTTCCAAGTTATACACCTATAATATTCAATGTATAGGGACAAATAGTCAAGCCAAGGCGTTTATAATAACAAACTTTAAGCTTTAATTTTCTACTGGTGAATAATTATCGACTTACCCAAGATCCAGTTATATCACCTGTCATCACTGCGGAATACTTTACAAAACTTGTTAAAGTCTGTAAACCACTACACTCTAATTTGCCCGGAAACACGTTCTGTTTAGTGTTTAAACCGTTGCTAGGTTATGCCCAAGGTAAGGGGCGTATGCTTATCAGAGGCGTGTTCCTCAGTGGCTGCTTCACACGTCAATCTACATACATACATTAGAGTCTGTATAAGCAGGGTGGTATTGCAGTTTACCCCTTTCACTCAGACGATTTACTACAATTTTAGGATCGCGGGAAGCTAGGGCTATTCTGACAGGATCGAGAGCAAAACAGAAACAAACCATTGAAAGCCCGACTCAAGCGATCTGTTTATATTTTCATCACTTAAAATCAGCTTGTGGTGCAGAAAATTATCCAAATACAGTGCATTGATTGAGAACGAAAGAAAGACAGCAACTTGAACGGGTACTATTCCGTGTTCAGGTTTGAATGACTTGGAGGTAATCTGACAGCCCAGCATTTAAGAGGCCCTACCAGATGATTTACTCTTACTAATCATTGCATGGATCATTATTATTAATATTTATTTTAAAATGGTTAATTTGTATTTATATTAAAGGCTACAAAATGTGCGTCTTATCCTTTAAAATGTCAAAAAATAAAAAATATACGCCAAAATGAAAAGAATAGTTAAAATGTACGTAGACTTTTATGATATTATCATCGTAAGATCTAGTGACACACACACACATATAAATGTATATACACAAATGTATATATACAAATACAAACAAAAAACTTTAAAATCACTTAAACTGGTAGAAAAGTAATACTCATCCATAACAATATTTTATTTATATAGTGCCTTTCACATGCTCAAGGCCACACGTAATTATACATTTTGGTTTTGCCCTCAGCTCAGGCTCTATTGAACATTTATTTGTTTTTAATATTCTTTACAAGATCTCTGAAATTCTAATAAATCTCAACCTCTTATTGACCTTAGAATTAGTCCGTATAAAATACCCATCTTGAATAATCAATTGCTTCTTTTACATTACCAATTCACTGTTTAATTTTGTTCTACTGGAATAAACCTGCATCTTGATTTACTTTAAAATGGCTAATGGATATTGTATTTTAACAAAAAACTGAAAAAATAAAGCATACTCAAGATGGATCAACATCACAAAATACAGTAGCCTTTCTTCAATTTGGCTCTTTTTATTCAACCCACAAACACCTAAAATCATAATCATTTCTGCTTTTGCATACAAATATATTGTTTAATGAAGAAATGTAAAGGGAAATGATCAATAATTTCAAAAGGAAACATTCTGCTTTTCAAACACGCATTTCAGACATTAAAAATTATTATGAAGGCAAGAATTTTCAAAAATGGCAACACTGAATCTCAAAGCCACCAGAATCATAAAATGTTTATTTTACATGATACCCTTCACATAACACACTGTCAAAAGAAGCTTTACCAAAGGAAACAAGTGTAGAAATAAAAGTAAAAAGATATAAAGTCATTTTAGAGTTGATTGATATGCTGTGACCCAAACATAAGGAAGCTTTTAGAGACTGTTTAAAGGCTTATCTGGGGGTGCAGGGGCATTACGGGCTGTTGTATGGATCGCTATCAAGGTTTCTAAACTCTTCTGGGATGTCCCCCCAATGGGACAACACGACAAAGAGTGTTCTGAAGCACGATCGCCATGTCAGTGGAAGACAGCCCCATCAGTTGCAGGGGAAACCGCAGGATCCCAGTGCTGTAGCGGCTTGCAGCAAAAGCAAATCCGAGCTGATTGAGTTTGCGCTATAAGTGCCTGTCGTCGATGGGTGATACAAGGAACATTATAAATTCAGGGAACAGTATTACTTGGCCACGACCCTGCCTGTTTGTGATGTCTGTGTAAAGGAGGGTGGTACATCCCACTACAATAAGGGGGTGGAGTGATGGCTCTGAGGCTAAGGATCTGCGCTGGTATCCTGAAGGTTGCCGGTTTGAATCCCTGTCACTGCCAAAAAAGAGATCCTACTCTGCTGGGCCCTTGAGCAAGGCCCTTAACCTTCAATTGCTCCAGGGGCGCTGTAAAATGGCTGACCCTGCGCTCTGACCCAAAGGGGTATGTGAAAACCAAGTCATTTCCTTCAGGATTAATAAAGTTTTTTTTTTAAAAATGCCCATGCTGTTTCTTTTTTAAGCAGAATAAAGCTGGTTTTGCTAAAAGTACTGAGACTCAGCCTTGTGTTTTGGGGTGAAAGACAGGGACTCACATGTCACAATATTAATGAACACTAAATTAAATGTTACATATGTTTAACATTCTGTATTGTTACTCATTGTATTTTCTTCTGCAGTAGCCTGCCAATTTCTAAAGCTGCTCTAAAAATGATAATAGACTAAACAAGTTTACCAAAACAGCTCAAAGTTGTGGGGAGTAAGAGGGAGATGTTGTCACTAACCCCATGTGAAAGATTTTTATTTGGCACAAACAGTGGATGTAGAGGAGTAAACAAGATTGAGGAGAGATACTGGAGTGGAGTGTCGCAGAAGGAGCAATTTAAGATGGAATAGTTGTATTGAAGCATGGACTCTTGATTCTTACCTTATTTTGATCGCTGTGCATTATATGGTACTTTTAAGGAGCACTTTTTTCTTTTTGTGTTTTTCTCACAATAAATCTGGCAGCTGCTAATGTATCACAAGCTGAGAACTACTGTTCTAAACAAAACAATATTACTACTTTGGCATCCTCTGCATTCACTGTGGTTTTTGAGGAGAGTTTGACAATACCTCCCACTGAAAGCTTTTGTCATATTTTATCACTTCTTGCCTGGATTAGTATAATTCTGTCCTTACTGGCAGCTCCTCTGGTTTATAACGGTGCCCCGGATTCCCACAGGGCACCATGGGACTTGGATATCTCAGCCCTGTTGGGTACCATGGGTGCCGCCAGGGGGTGCTGTTGGAAGAGACATATAACATGACATTTACACCTGACCCGGAAGTGCTTGCTGGCCATGTGGGAGAAAGAGCAGAAGTACTTCCAGGTTGGGCCAATATGAAAGGACTGGACTGACCTCACAGAAGGGAGCCAGAGTCAGGTGGCAGGTGGATGAAGCTTGCTGGGGAAGTGGAGAATTAAGAGAAGAGAAAGAAGAAGAATTTTGTGTGGTGCCTATTATTTACTTGTGGCAATGGTGGTGGGGAATGCTTTGGAAAGAGTTTTCCTAAAAATAAATAAGCACTTTGTGCTTTTAATTTGTGCCCTTGTGTCTTATGTGTTGGGTTTTAGGAGCGACAGTGTCCTCCAGTGTCCACACCATGTAACCCTTCAGCTGACTCAGCTAAACTGGTTTCAATACAAGTATGATTTATAAACCTTTGAAGTGAAATTTAAAAGTTGGCAACAAAACTGTTTATCTGGCTGCCATGTATGCATTATGCAATAAGCTTTGCAATTTTCCTCAATTTCCAAAAACATTATAATGTCCCATAGTGGCAGGTCACAGGCTTTGGAGATCTTCTAAACAAAAATCATCATAACCAAACATTTTCAACTGGTAAAATCCTAATTCACTTTATATAATTAAGTAATAAATTGATATTCTACATTACCTCAAATTGGAAAAAAAGAATGTCTAATTCACTTTGCGAGGATCTGTTCGTAATTTGTCAAGAATACTTGGATTAATTAAAGGATCAACGTCTGTGTGTCAGTCTGGTTGCTGTGTCTCTGTCATTCCAAAAGATGGCAAATCACATACATTTTTACTTTCTCGTATACGAAGTATAGGGAAAGAACTGTAATCTTCCAAAAATTCGATTTCGAGATTTTGATGAAATCTCGACGTTTTAGACCTTCCTGTACTATTTTTGGAATTATTTCTGTGTGTCCGCTCTGCAGGTGGATAGTATTGGCTGCGGTGTGCAGGTGTGTCTGCTGGGATTGGCTCCAGCAGACCCCCGTGACCCTGTAGTTAGGATATAGCTGGTTGGATAATGGATGGATGGATGGATGGATGGATGGATGGATTGTCTGTGTGTATGTAAACACGATAACTTGAGTAAGCTTCAACTTAGGTCAACCAAATTTTGCATACAAGTATTAGGTTCAAAACGTAGATTTCTATCAACTTTTGAGTTATTTCCACTAACCGGATATTGTACTTTTTTATTCATGCAGCTGCCGATTTATTCAACTTTATTTTTATAATAATTGTTCAATATACATATTATTAATTTGATTTGTTGTTGATGGTTCTTTAATGCGCTGAATATAAAAATATAATCATTAACTTGTGGTTTACTTCGCAAATATCCATTCCCATGGCTGTGTACACGAGGAAGTCTAGGGGAGACCACTCGCGATTTTTACTAGTGAAATGCATTGTATTTGTCATTCCAATAGATGGCGCATCAGAAACGCCTATTAATAATTCATTACAAAATACATTCCAATAGAAGATGCAATTGAAACGTTAACGTTGAGGTCTACGAGAATCACACAGGTGGCGTAGTGGTAGCGCTACTGCCTTACAGTAATGCATGCGTTCGCATCCCGTGTGGTAGAGAGAAAAGCGCTATACTGTATAAAATATTATTATTACGTAGATTAGATTTCAGCCTGTTTTAGAAGGGTAGCACTGATGGTTCATTCGTATTATAATCTAAACTAAGATTGGGCCTGTAATGATCACATTTTCATTTTTTTCCCCACATCAAGGACTACTGGAGCGGTTTTACTACACCTGAATCTGATGGATTTTCTCTAAAACATATTGTATTTGGAGCTTTTCACTAGATTGCCTTGTGTTTGTTATTAAATAAAAAAAAAACACGTAGTGGACTTTGATATTGCTGGCTAGCACATCTCCTGAAATCTCTACGTTGCCAGTGCTTCTTTATAACTGGGGACTAAAGAATGATCCTGCGGTGGGCTGGCGCCCTGCCCGGGACGTGTTCCTGCCTTGCGCTCTGTGCTGGCTGGGATTGGCTCCAGCAGACCCCCGTGACCCTGTGTTAGGATATACAGTACCGGGTTGGAAAATGACTGACTGGCTGACTAAATACTGATGGGCCGCTTCCTCGTTGTTGCTTTCTCTGGAATTGTTCTAATTACTTCAATACTATCCAATTGGCTTCACCTTATTTTATCTTGCTTAGTATTTTGCCTAAGTTGGGTTGCAGTTTCCTTTGTGCATTATTTTAAAACCTGATATGTCAACCGGTTCCAAATTTCCCCCGTGCCTTTCAAATACCGCACTGATGTTTCTAGAACACTACGGTTTTAGTTTTCCCTTTACTGTTCACTACTTCATGCCTTGTATACTTCACTAAGATTGCGTTTGCGGGCCGTGGTGCACGCTGTTCTACCAAGTGCAGGCCGATTGACTGTATTAGTGCATCTCTACTCGCACATCGGTACTGTTTTCCAAACTCCAACGCCAACACGCAGTCAGATTAACACTATAAGGCCATCGTTAAAGTAACACACGTGCCATCAATTTTCTTCGTGCTTTAGGAGTTGAAATGTTCTCCTCCATGCCCATCTCCTGCTCATCACATGGCTAGTTGATCGTCGGACTGAGGCACGACACCCGCCAAGTTTGTGACAGACTGCGAAGCGTCCGGCGAGCTGAAGCGCGCGCCACTAGAAGCGGAGGAATGGGCGGGAGAATGACAGAAGTAACCGCCTCGTTGGGGCTGTTCCAGTGTTAATTCCACGTAACGTGGGCATCACTTGAAGAAACAGAGGTAAAACTTTTATTATTCTTTTCACGGATTTGGTATAAAAATGCGCGCGCCGCCTTACAAAATGGCGCCTTTCCTTTTAGCTCATGTGCATTTATTGGGCTGGCGTACAAAATGTGCTGATTTTAGGAGGCTTCATTAAATATAGTACAACGATTTTTGGTTAAGGTCTAGGGCAGTAAAAAGCCAGATCCTTAACATTAAATAGCAACAGTTTTGAAGATCCGTAAAAATAACCGTTTGCTGAAAACTAAACCGAGGTCGTTTCGTTCTCTTCTCGGAATTGTTGTGAAAGTAGCGAGGAAGAGGCAGATGACACAAAGATATTTTTTGTCAGTCCGGCCGATTTCTTCAAACGCTGGAGTTTCCACAACGTAGCGAAATTACATGTACTTGTACTCGGGATCAAAATACACATAATTTAAAGCACTGATTTTTTCAAACGCCAACCAGGCCATAATGATTTGCAGAAGTCAGTGTTTTTGTATTCGGTGCAGTACGAAATGTTTTCAGGGTCAATATTGCCAGATTAGATTTCTCTTTAAAGCAAAGCAGTTTCTCATTTTGTTAGTACTGTATTTATTAGACTGTGTTCATTAAATTTTGAAATGGCGCTGTCAGAAAAAAGATTTGCCTTCCCAGCTTTGAATTGTGCACCAGTGGAATTTTAGCACAGGCATATAAAACATTTCAATATTAATGAAAAGTTATTTGATGACTTCGATGTTTCCATCTGATTGGTTTTA
>NW_024377029.1:0-42683 GCF_016835505.1 Polypterus senegalus | reverse complement strand
CTTCAACATCGATCTTCCTTCAGACTTCCGTATAGAAAGAGACACAGAGGAAGGGAATGGAAGCTTTTAACAAGGAGAATATTAAATGCCATTTTAATACTTGAATTTGAGCTTGTGTTTTGAGTGTAAATGACACAATGAGCAAGAAAACATTTCCAGAAGTTACTACAATTTTCTTTCCATATAAAAATGAAGGCTGAAAACATTAAAACGAATTCCATCCAGACTGTGAGCTGTAGAAAAAATGATAATGGTAATGAACTTGGTATCTGAATATATTGAAGAAAAACCTGCATTCTGAATATACACAAACAACCGGCGGCTTCAGTTTTGAGCACCTCCGGAGAAAACGTACACACCCCTTGAATAAAATATACACAGGTTGGGGTCCTGGCCATTGCAAAGTACCTTTTCCACGCATGTTAAATGAAAGTAATAGATAACCGAATTTGGAATGTATTTAGGAAGAGAAAACAGCGTAGGAAATGCCTAAAAAAATACCAGGAAAAAATACTTGAGGTTTTCAGACATGAATGAATAGCGTGAGCACTTTGTTTTCTCACTAAATAGATATGTGGAATTTTTCCTGCCAACACTTACGAGACACTTCCACTCGTACATCCACAGGAGGTTGACTACAGCTAAAATCCATAAAATGAAGATTTTAAAAAGTACACATTTCATTTGCCTTAGATTACAACCAAGATGCTTTCTGCATGGTCTACAGAGAAGCCAACGTGAGTGAGTGATTTATGCCAGAACTGCTTTCAATTGAGATTGTTTTTTTCTTCATGCATTTCATTTTGAATGCGGAGTATGGAATGTAACGATTTACAAAAAACGTTTCTGCCTCGTTGCTGTCTGAAATTTGAATTAAGACAAGTGCTTTGTGCACGCTCTGAGCGCTCGAAAAAATGTATATCAGTACCTAAGCCGGCTTGAGCAAATTCCAATCAGTGCAGAAGTGTAATTTGAGTTTTCAGAGGACGGCGTTCGAAAGATATGCACATTCATAGAGCTATTATTTTAGCGTTTGACTTTGGAGTGCTCCAGTGGCGCAACCGGTTAGCGCGTGGTACTTATAGGACAGTGTCTGTGTGTAATGCCGAGGTTGTGAGTTCGAACCTCACCTGGAGCAGCTTGTCTAAGGCCAGCATGTCTTCTGCTGGTTTTATAAATTCCTGTGGACTGAGGATTTCGCTTGATGATGATGAAGCACACTCTCTGAAGGTTTTCTGGTTTTCTGCCGCTTCTTCTCTAAACTTTGCTTTCACTTTTATTATATGCGTAATGCTCATTTTGTGATTACTCTCTCGCAAAGTACCTTCAGACACAAAAGTACTGTCGACTGCTCGCTCAAACGTGCCATTTCTGCTGAGGGCGCAGGTGTTCTTTGCAAACGCTGGCACCGCAAAGCATACCCAGAGAAGCGGATTGTGTGGATGCGTCGCAAGACGAGGTAAGCGTAGCCAGTATGAGATATTGTCCGGAAGGAAATGAGGCTCGCTAAAGTTGCGACTGTGGTGGGACTCGAACCCACAACCTTTGAATCACTGTTCAGTGAAGACTAGAAGTCCAACGCGCTATCCATTGCGCAACAGAGCCAGCGGTTCTAAATGCATCATGCATTGCAGAAATGCAAAGTAGGACCCATTTTTCCTACGAGGTCTAAAATGCGGAATATGTTGATTACTGCAGGGACGCGAGTTCGAATCGCGCCCAAGGCACATTGCCAAATGGAAAAAAAAAAACTTTCTCTTCATCGAACGGTACTTTGAATCCTACTGGCATAGCGCATGCGTATTTAACTTCGTAGATCAAACTACATCGGGTGCTTTTACACTGGTATGGCCGTAAGCAAAAGCTGCGCTTCATAATGCTGGTTATATATTGAAGATCGGGGTGGAGCGCTTCCATTGGAAAGAAAAAAGATGCATTTCAAAGGCATACACTGATGTCTCAGGATGAGTACAACAGTAATGAATAAAAGCTTACAGCATTCGATGTTGCAAGGCGGTCTACCAGCCTCGTATACTGGGCGAACCTTGCGTCTTTAACTTCCAAGATCAGACGCTTTCAAACTGGTATGGCCATAATCAACAGTAGCGCTCCATAATGCTGGTTATAAATTGAAGTTCGGGTGGGTCGCTAACAATGTACAGGATAAAGATTCAGTTCCCAGCCATGCAATTATCGTCAGGTGGATTACTTACAGTACAGGAAAAAAGCTTACAGCATCCGGGATCCCAGGCAGCCTCCCATCTAAGTACTGGCAGAGCGCATGCGTGTTTTATCCTCGTAGATCAAACTACATCGGGTGCTTTTACACTGGTATTGCCGTAAGCAAAAGCGGCGCTACATAATGCTGGTTATATATTGAAGATCGGGGCGGAGCGCTTCCATTGGAAAGAAAAAAGATGCATTTCAAAGGCATACACTGATGTTCAGGATGAGTACAACAGTAATGAATAAAAGCTTACAGCATTCGATGTTGCAAGGCGGTCTACCAGCCTCGTATACTGGGCGAACCTTGCGTCTTTAACTTCCAAGATCAGACGCTTTCAAACTGGTATGGCCATAATCAACAGCAGCGCTCCATAATGCTGGTTATAAATTGAAGTTCAATGGGTCGCTAACAATGTGGATAAAGATTCAGTTCCCAGCCATGCAATGGGTCAGTCGCTTACAGTACAATGCATCCGGGGATCCCAGGATATCCAAGACTGGCAGAGCGCATCACCTCTGAGAACCTAGATCAAACTCCCTTTTAGCCATGCAATAATGCTGGTTATATATTGAAGTCGGGTGGGCGCTTCCATTGGAAAGAAAAAGATGCATTTCAAAGGCATACACTGATGTCAGGATGAGTACAACAGTAATAATAAGCTTACAGCATTCGATGTTGCAAGGCGGTCTACCAGCCTCGTATACTGGGCGAACCTTGCGTCTTTAACTTCCATCAGGCGCTTTCAAACTGGTATGGCCATAATCAACAGTAGCGCCATAATGCTGGTTATAAATTGCGCAGGATAAAGATTCAGTTCCCAGCCATGCAATGATGGTCAGGTGGGCGTACAGTACAGGAAAAAGCTTACAGCATCATCCCAACTCCCATCAAGACTGGCAGAGCGCATGCTTTTATCCTAGATCAAACTACATCGGTGCTTTTACTCTGGTATGGCCGTAAGCAAAAGCGGCTACATAATGCTGGTTATATATTGAAGATCGGGTGGAGCGCTTCCATTGGAAAGAAAAAGATGCATTTCAAAGGCATACACTGATGTCAGGATGAGTACAACAGTAATAAATAAAAGCTTACAGCATTCGATGTTGCAAGGCGGTCTACCAGCCACGTATACTGGGCGAACCTTGCGTCTTTAACTTCCAAGATCAGACGCTTTCAAACTGGTATGGCCATAATCAACAGTAGCGTTCCATAATGCTGGTTATAAATTGAAGTTCGGGTGGGTCGCTAACAATGTACAGGATAAAGATTCAGTTCCCAGCCATGCAATGATGGTCAGGTGGCGTACTTACAGTACAGGAAAAAGAACTTACAGCATCCGGGGATCCCAGGCAGCCTCCCATCCAAGTACTGGCAGAGCGCATGCGTATTTACCTCTAGATCAAACTACATCGGGTGCTTTTACTCTGGTATGGCCGTAAGCAAAAGCTGCGCTACATAATGCTGGTTATATATTGAAGATCGGGTGGAGCGCTTCCATTGGAAAGAAAAAGATGCATTTCAAAGGCATACACTGATGTTCAGGTTGAGTACAACAGTAATGAAATAAAAGCTTACAGCATTCGATGTTGCAAGGCGGTCTACCAGCCACGTATACTGGGCGAACCTTGCGTCTTTAACTTCCAAGATCAGACGCTTTCAAACTGGTATGGCCATAATCAACAGTAGCGCTCCATAATGCTGGTTATAAATTGAAGTTCGGTGGGGTGGCTAACAATGTACAGGATAAAGATTCAGTTCCCAGCCATGCAATGATGGTCAGGTGGCGTACTTACAGTACAGGAAAAAGCTTACAGCATCCGGGGATCCCAGGCAGCCTCCCATCCAAGATCAAACTACATCGGCTTTTACTCTGGTATGGCGCATGCTGCGCTACATAATGCTGGTTATTTTGAAGATCGGGTTGGAGCGCTAGATCAAACTACATCGGGTGCTTTTACAAGGCGGTGGTATGGCCGTAAGCAAAAGCTGCGCTCCATAATGCTGGTTATATATTGAAGATCGGGTGATGGTCAGCGCTTACCATTGGAAAGAAAAAGATGCATTTCAAAGGCATACACTGATGTGGTTATATATTGAAGATCAGGATGAGTACAACATTAATGAATAAAAGCTTACAGCATTCGATGTTGCAAGGCGGTCTACCAGCCTCGTATACTGGGCGAACCTTGCGTCTTTAACTTCCAAGATCAGACGCTTTCAAACTGGTATGGCCATAATCAACAGCAGCGTTCCATAATGCTGGTTATAAATTGAAGTTCGGGTGGGTCGCTAACAATGTACAGGATAAAGATTCAGTTCCCAGCCATGCAATGATGGTCAGGTTTGGCCGTAAGCAAAAGCTTACAGTACAGGAAAAAAAAAGCTTACAGCATCCGGGGATCCCAGGCAGCCTCCCATCCAAGGTACTGGCAGAGCGCATGCGTGGTTTAACCTCAGCATAGATCAAACTACATCGGGTGCTTTTACTCTGGTATGGCCGTAAGCAAAAGCTGCGCTACATAATGCTGGTTATATATTGAAGATCGGGTGGAGCGCTTCCATTGGAAAGAAAAAGATGCATTTCAAAGGCATACACTGATGTCAGGATGAGTACAACAGTAATAATAAAAGCTTACAGCATTCGATGTTGCAAGGCGGTCTACCAGCCTCAGTATACTGGGCGAACCTTGCGTCTTTAACTTCCAAGATCAGACGCTTTCAAACTGGTATGGCCATAATCAACAGTAGCGTTCCATAATGCTGGTTATAAATTGAAGTTCGGGTGGGTCGCTAACAATGTACAGGATAAAGATTCAGTTCCCAGCCATGCAATGATGGTCAGGTGGCGTACTTACAGTACAGGAAAAAGCTTACAGCATCCGGGGATCCCTGGCAGCCTCCCATCCAAGACTGGCAGAGCGCATGCGTGTTTACCTCGTAGATCAAACTACATCGGGTGCTTTTACTCTGGTATGGCCGTAAGCAAAAGCTGCGCTACATAATGCTGGTTATATATTGAAGATCGGGGTGGAGCGCTTCCATTGGAAAGAAAAAGATGCATTTCAAAGGCATACACTGATGTCAGGTTGAGTACAACAGTAATAAATAAAAGCTTACAGCATTCGATGTTGCAAGGCGGTCTACCAGCCACGTATACTGGGCGAACCTTGCGTCTTTAACTTCCAAGATCAGACGCTTTCAAACTGGTATGGCCATAATCAACAGTAGCGTTCCATAATGCTGGTTATAAATTGAAGTTCGGTTGGGTCGCTAACAATGTACAGGATAAAGATTCAGTTCCCAGCCATGCAATGATGGTCAGGTGGCGTAGTTACAGTACAGGAAAAAGCTTACAGCATCCGGGGATCCCAGGCAGCCTCCATCCAAGTACTGGCAGAGCGCATATTTAACGTGTTTTACCTCCTAGATCAAACTACATCGGGTGCTTTTACTCTGGTATGGCCGTAAGCAAAAGCTGCTACATAATGCTGGTTATATATTGAAGATCGGGGTGGAGCGCTTCCATTGGAAAGAAAAAGATGCATTTCAAAGGCATACACTGATGTCAGGATGAGTACAACAGTAATAAATAAAAGCTTACAGCATTCGATGTTGCAAGGCGGTCTACCAGCCTCGTATACTGGGCGAACCTTGCGTCTTTAACTTCCAAGATCAGACGCTTTCAAACTGGTATGGCCATAATCAACAGTAGCGTTCCATAATGCTGGTTATAAATTGAAGTTCGTTTGGGTCGCTAACAATGTACAGGATAAAGATTCAGTTCCCAGCCATGCAATGATGGTCAGGTGGCGTACTTACAGTACAGGAAAAAGCTTACAGCATCCGGGGATCCCAGGCAGCCTCCATCCAAGCTGGCAGAGCGCATGCGTGTTTTACCACTAGATCAAACTACATCGGGTGCTTTTACTCTGGTATGGCCGTAAGCAAAAGCTGCGCTACATAATGCTGGTTATATATTGAAGATCGGGGTGGAGCGCTTCCATTGGAAAGAAAAAGATGCATTTCAAAGGCATACACTGATGTCAGGATGAGTACAACAGTAATAAATAAAAGCTTACAGCATTCGATGTTGCAAGGCGGTCTACCAGCCTCGTATACTGGGCGAACCTTGCGTCTTTAACTTCCAAGATCAGACGCTTTCAAACTGGTATGGCCATAATCAACAGTAGCGTTCCATAATGCTGGTTATAAATTGAAGTTCGGGTGGGTCGCTAACAATGTACAGGATAAAGATTCAGTTCCCAGCCATGCAATGATGGTCAGGTGGCGTACTTACAGTACAGGAAAAAGCTTACAGCATCCGGGCATCCCAGGCAGCCTCCCATCCAAGAACTGGCAGAGCGCATGCGTGTTTTACCTCCTAGATCAAACTACATCGGGTGCTTTTACTCTGGTATGGCCGTAAGCAAAAGCTGCGCTACATAATGCTGGTTATATATTGAAGATCGGGGTGGAGCGCTTCCATTGGAAAGAAAAAAGATGCATTTCAAAGGCATACACTGATGTTCAGGATGAGTACAACATTAATGAATAAAAGCTTACAGCATTCGATGTTGCAAGGCGGTCTACCAGCCTCGTATACTGGGCGAACCTTGCGTCTTTAACTTCCAAGATCAGACGCTTTCAAACTGGTATGGCCATAATCAACAGCAGCTCTCCATAATGCTGGTTATAAATTGAAGTTCTGGTGGGTCGCTAACAATGTACAGGATAAAGATTCAGTTCCCAGCCATGCAATGATGGTCAGGTGGCGTAGTTACAGTACAGGAAAAAATCTGACAGCATCCGGGGATCCCAGGCAGCCTGCCATCCAAGTCCTGGCAGAGCGCATGCGTGTTTAACCTCCTAGATCAAACTACATCGGGTGCTTTTACTCTGGTATGGCCGTAAGCAAAAGCTGCGCTTCATAATGCTGGTTATATATTGAAGATCGGGGTGGAGCGCTTCCATTGGAAAGAAACAAGATGCATTTCAAAGGCATACACTGATGTTCAGGATGAGTACAACAGTAATAAATAAAAGCTTACAGCATTCGATGTTGCAAGGCGGTCTACCAGCCACGTATACTGGGCAAACCTTGCGTCTTTAACTTCCAAGATCAGACGCTTTCAAACTGGTATGGCCATAATCACCAGCAGCGCTCCATAATGCTGGTTATAAATTGAAGTTCGGGTGGGTCGCTAACAATGTACAGGATAAAGATTCAGTTCCCAGCCATGCAATGATGGTCAGGTGGCGTACTTACAGTACAGGAAAAAGCTTACAGCATCCGGGGATCCCAGGCAGCCTCACATCCAAGTACTGGCAGAGCGCATGCGTTTTACCTCCTAGATCAAACTACATCGGGTGCTTTTACTCTGGTATGGCCGTAAGCAAAATCGGCGCTTCATAATGCTGGTTATATATTGAAGTTCGGGTGGAGCGCTTCCATTGGAAAGAAAAAAGATGCATTTCAAAGGCATACACTGATGTTCAGGATGAGTACAACAGTAATGAATAAAAGTTTACAGCATTCTATGTTGCAAGGCGGTCTACCAGCCTCGTATACTGGGTGAACCTTGCATCTTTAACTTCCAAGATCAGACGCTTTCAAACTAGTATGGCCATAATCAACAGCACCGCTCCATAATGCTGGTTATAAATTGAAGTTCGGGTGGGTCGCTAACAATGTACAGGATAAAGATTCAGTTCCCAGCCATGCAATGATGGTCAGGTGGCGTACTTACAGTACAGGAAAAAAGCTTACAGCATTCGATGTTGCATGATTCAAACGCACACAGCTGTAAGGTTCACATCAAAGCAAATACTTTATGTTTTACCGAGAGATCGTCGTGCTAAACGCAGACGTTTTATATGTGGAGCTGTTTCTTAGATCGCCACGTGTTTTTTTAGGTTGATATATTGTAAATGTGAAACAAGATCAATTTTGACATTTACGCTGCTAAAATACAGTATCGGAAAGAGCCGTTTCTTAGATCGCCACATGTATTTTAAAGTTGATATACTGTAAATGTGAAGTAAAGTCAATTTTGACATTTACATGAAAAGCGTGTTAAGAATTTTAGTAAAAATCAGAAGGAGTGTATATTTTCTTAATTGCTTTCATTTGGGGTGAGAATAAGTATTTTACTTTATGATATAAAAATAGAACATGTTTAAATTAGATTAAGACTTTTCTTAATTGCTTAGGTTGATAACATGAAAACAGAAAGGCGCCGACTCCCTGTGGGGACATAATTGTTGCAACGTCTGGGTGTCTTATTGCTGAGGCATAAAACAGCAGGTACGCATTTTAGATTATTATCATGTAATCAGAAAGACGCTGCCTTGTTACGGTATGGTAATTAAATTATTTTAAGTGTAAAGAGAAAGGCTTTGATCGATCATATGATTAAAACAATATTTGGCGCCTTCCGATGGGGGAAGTAATTGAAAAACAAGTCTTTTAGATTAATTGTTTTGAACCGGTGAAATTTACAAAGAGGCGCTCAGGCATGAGGAGTTGATTCTAGTGCAACTTATATCGTTTTTAGAAACAGTCGGCTAGATAATTTGTATATTTTCTTACTATTAGTTTATAACTTAGAGCAGGCGGAGTGAATATCATTTTAGTTATGGCTATACATGAAAGATAAGTGCTTATAAAATAAAGAGCGCGTGTCGTGGACATATAACTTAGAGCAGGGAGTCAATATCTTATATCGTTTTTAGAAAATTGTATATTTATTTTCTTACTATTAGTTTATAACTTAGAGCGGGGGACTGAATATTGTTTTAGTTATGGCTATGCAGGAAAGATAAGTGCTTATAAAATAAAGACGCGTGTCGTGAACTTATAACTTAGAACAGGGAGTCAATATCTTATATTGTTTTAGAAAATTGTATATTTTCTTACTATTAGTTTATAACTTAGGCGATGAGTCAATATCTTATAGCTTATAAATCATATTAACGTAATCAATATTTTCATATTTTTATATTTTCATCTTTTATAAATCATATTTTCATAAATCATATTTTGGGGTGGGGCTTAAAGTCATAAATCATATTTGGGGCGGGGCTTAAAGTCATCAATCAATCTAACACCTCCTTTAACAGTTGCTTTCTGTATGTACTACTGATATTCAAGCCTCACATATTCCCCAAAATAATGACACAATATATTTTAAAAGTCTCACATATCATTTTCTGTGCTGTCTTTTTTTTTTTTTTTTTTTGCACCTTTACAATACCATCAGAATGTACGGTGGCATATTTGAGCCAGAGAGAAAAATAAATAAGGACCTAATGAAAATGTCTATTTTGTGATTAAAATAGAAATTTCAGCTTTAAACTTGAAATGCCCTCTTTATTCCTGTAGTTTACTTTGTCATTAAAGTAGACTGTCGTAAATGTCATCTTAAAATCGACCCAGTTGTTAAATCACTACGCACTTCTGGGAATTCCCCCTGACCTGACAGCAGTGACAAGCAGCATTGCCACACAGAACACATTACATTTATGATATTCCAGCTCTCTGCACATTTAGAATTCTTAGATTTATACTTGATATCAATTTCATAATGAAATGCATTAAAAATATGTATGTTACATTTTTCAGATAAATCGTTAACTTTGTTTTGAATAATGAATACTGCTAATAGTTAAACATATGGGGTGGCATGGTGGCAGAGCGGTAGCGCTGCTGGCTCACAGGGAGATACATTCCTTATGATCCCTGCCTGGAGTTTTTTAATGTTTTCCTGGTGGGTTTCCACAGTGTGCTCAGTTTTCCATCCAAGGTTTGAAGGTTTGGGGATTTGGTAAAGCTACAATGACATCAGTGTATGCGTGTGCTTGTGTTAACCTTGCAATGAGCTGATGCCCCGTCCAGAGATTTTGTTTTTCTTGTGCGCCAATGCTACTTGAATGGGTGCATCCCCAAACTGATGGATGTAATCATTAAACATCCTTTTCAGAGATATTGTGGCAAGTTATTCTCAGAATTTAATGGATGTTTCGGGCACACGCGTCACATCGCGTGAAGTATAAACCTGGCCTTACGCGCCTTACTTTTCAGCTGACAATCTTGAATAGGGCTTATTTTTGGGGTAAGGCTTATATTACAGAGCAGCCTGAAAATCATGCTAGGGCTCATTTTCAGAATAGGTCCTATTTTCAGGGAAACACAGTATATACTGTACATACTATACATGAGGAAGCTGTAATACTGTAATTCTCTAACAAACATTATGCGTGAAACTCCCAATAGCATCTGTTTAACTATGCTTTAGCTTCCTCAAAACGTCTATATTTTAGAAACTGTACTGAAATTTTATATCTCTCTATTATGAAAAAAAATCTTTTGCGACGAGACGTGATCTTTGGAAGAGAGATCTTTTGAACAGAGATCTTTTGAAGAGAGACAGAGAGATACTTTCATGTCCCGTGAGACAGACAAGTCACATCATACTTACAACCTTTGGAAACAAGTCCCGTGATACACATGCAGAGTAGGTCAGAGATAATGGAAATAGGAAAATCCGAAAGTCTCAAAAAAATGAAGATCACATTACTGCAAACAAACGGAAAATATTACTCGGTGAAATAACTGAACAGCAAAAAGAGGTTGCATAGCCTTTGAGGATGTCTGGGGGACAAGAAAGTGTTACACAAGCTTTTAAATGATCACAGCGCTACACGAAATGCAGATCACATGGCAC
Organism: Polypterus senegalus; assembly: GCF_016835505.1. NCBI lineage: Eukaryota > Metazoa > Chordata > Cladistia > Polypteriformes > Polypteridae > Polypterus > Polypterus senegalus. Next base: position 31,733 of record NW_024377029.1, on the reverse strand, counting down.
GGCAGCAGCAGTAAGCCAGCAGCTAATCCAGCAAAGACGAGGTTAAAAACACAACTGTTACTTGTTTCTCATTGTATCACCGTTTAAGAGGGGTTTCGGAAACAATATACGTTATGCACAAACAATTAAATTGCACTTACATTATATATAATTAAGCAGACTTTCACATTTGATAAATGAAGCTCCGGTTAAGACGCCAAAAAACTAATCTATAAGGTTCAAAGTGAATCACTCTGATTGGCCAAGTTTCAACTCAGCACAATGACTAATAAATTCAAGGTGGACAACAACTTAATTAAAGGGAAACAACACATAAATACTATATTGCCTTTTCAACAGTGGACATTTTTGCTGGTAAGTTGGATGAATTTAAACCCCTTACCTGCTGTCAAAACAATTTGTCAACTTCACATCAAATTGAAACAAAAATTTTGATTAATACACCCTATAATGGGATAATAATGAAGAAATTAATTTATTATAAGTGTATTTTATTAACTTTTTAAAAGTTTTCTTTAACACTTTAAAAATTATTTTTAAAAGAATCTTAATGTCAAAAACAAAACTGGTATAATAATTCTTAAAAAATTGTGTAATTCTTACTTAATATACCTTAAAATATTTAAAATAGTGTTTATATTTTATACAAAATATACAACACACTTTACCTTTGAACTAGTATGCTTAAGTACACAAAAAGAAATTTACATTTATAATACATTGTTTAAAAGTATTCAAAAGTATACACCATTTTGAGGAGAGGGACACATCAGGGCCACGGGACTGGAGCTTAGAAGCTCCACCCTGCGTGGGCACTTGGCCACCCAAAGTTGGTGCCCAGACAGTTCCAGAGCCATGGCCTACAGCACTTCCACCACACCCAGAAGTGCTGCTGGAACTTGATCAAGGAGCACCTGGAGCACTTCCTGGCGCGGTATAAAAGAGGTTGTCTCATTTCAGCTGAAGTCTTGTGGGGTTGTGGGGCAGGAGTGGAGGTGGCAGAAGAAAGGATTTAGCTTAATTGGGTTTGTGTATTGTGTTGTACCAAGAAGAAATAAACATGTGTGTTCTGGACATTGTTGGTCTCTGTGTCTTTCTGTAGCTGGGCTGATCTTCTGCATGGCATCCCAGATGGGACTGTCTACCTGCTAAAAGGTGATGACCCCTCATAAAAATAATTTGTAGAGCAGCCCGGCACAGCAGCATGACACACACACTTATAGCTGCACGTAGTACACATGCTCCCGCTGCACACACGCACGCACATATACTGCAACTAGCAACCTCAGAGACACCGTTCTACCGGGAGGAAAAAAAACAGATGAGCCCTAAGAGTGGCAAATCCTCAGGCACACATTGTCGTCAAGGCGCCAGGGTCGGCACAGTGGCTGAAGAGGCTGCCCAGAGGCAATCGCTCCGGAGATGGGATCCAGGAAGTAAGTCATACACAAAGTGGCAATCGGCCCGGCAAAGCTTACCTTGCCGTCCCCTGGTGTTACTTAGTAGAAGGGGACTGCCCATATCAGCGTCTGTGGCCAAAGCATGCCGACCCGTGGAGCGACGGTGAGACGACAGTGGAAGAGGATGAGAGATCACTCCAAGACGAGGAACAAGGCAGCGCAAAGAGGGCCTGGCAGCTCATCTCCCCATCGGGCCCTAGCAAAGGGAGGAAGAGGCGGTAGAGGACCTGATAGTCCTCCCTGAAGCAGGCGAGGGATTGGACGGCTCATGTCAAATGCTCACCAGTGATTGGTTGAAGGTGGGGCTGATGTACGTCAATCCCAAGCCTGATGAGAACCTGACTGAGTCCTTGCAAGCGGCACAGGGACTCAGTGGCTCACAGTCGGCAGGTGGGTATGAGAGAAGCACGAATCCACCGCAGGCTGACATAACTGAGTTGTTGCTGACTGCACAGGAGTTGGAGGGGGTCCTTCACCCTGTACAGTGTATTCTGCAGGTTATGCGGGAGTTAAAGGACATGATCGAGAGGCTGGAGGAGAATGTGGACGTGCCCCTAAGAGTCGTACTGGAGTGGTTGAGGTGGTTCGACGTGGGATTCTCCAGCTAGACTGATGCTGTGGTACAGGTGAGTGATATCGATACTGGAAAAAATAACAGAAACCATAGTGAAAAGAACTGGGATGTCACTGAACGGATTCAAGTAGCAGGGACTCCGACAGTGGACGCAGCTGTGATGACTGATCCAACAGTAGGGGTGGAATTGGCAGAGGCACGTATAGAACGGCAGCTGATTAGTGTCGGCTGTCAGGGTGCACAACTCAAAAAGCCAGCGACCGTTTTCACGCAGGTCTACAGTGGCGCAGACGGCGTGGTGTCTCTTTTCATCTCATAAAGAGACTCACACTGTCATTGTGCCCTAGAGAGAAAAGGGGAGGACCCATAAAGGAAGGAACTGATCTCCTGACAGGGTGATCTGTGAGCCGGTGTGCTCACGGACGTCAAAACAGCTTAAAGGAGATCCGGAACTCGACTAGGGATGAGGCAGGGTGGATGTTCCCATCTTGTTTTCACTTCACGAAGAAAAGGAGAATGCCGGTGTTATGAATGCCACAGTTTTTTAAGCACGGGTGATGACGCTGTCCTTATAGTCTCCTTATAGGCTCCTTGGAATGGCATCAGGGCAGCATCTCCCCGCCCTTTTCTTGCTTGTGTTTTTCAGGGTGGAAGCATGGACTGGGTCATGCCGGCACTCTGGCTTGGAGAGAGACAGCCCTCGTGGGATGGGTCACTTTGCCCTATGAGCCTCAGCTGAGGGAGGGGCAGTGTGATAGATGGCCGGGGACTCTGCCTGGCCAGGACACTCTTTTGAGGAGAGGACCGGGGGAGTGGACATATCACCAGCAGTACCTCCCCTGGGACACGAGAGGGCAGCCCCCCTGGTTTACATAAGGGCCACAGCACTGGAGCTTAGAAGTTCCACCCTGCACGGGCCCTTAGCCACCACCAGGGGGCACCTGGACACTTCCGGAGTCGTGGTCTACAGCACTTCCGCCACACCCGCAAATGCAACCAGTAGAAGAACCGGATTCCCTTGCAGCACTTCCACCACACCCAGAAGTGCTGCCAGAATTTGAGCAAGGAGCACCTGGAGCACTTTCGGGTGCAGTATAAAAGAGGTCGTCTCACTCCAGCAAACGAGCAGGAGTTGGGAGTGGTAAGATGGAGCTTGCAAATGAGGGGTGGAGGTGGCAGAAGAAAGGACTGAGTTTAATGGGGTTTGGGCATTGTGTTGTGCCAAGAAGAAATAAACGTGTGTGTACTGGACATTGTTGGTCTGTGTGTCTGTCTATAGCCGGGCTGATTTTCTACAACAAGCATATTTATGTTTAACTATGCTTATGTACACTAAAGGACATTTACATTTATAATATTGTGACATGTGAGTCCCTGTCTTGCACCTCAAAACATAAGACTGAATCTCAGTACTTTAGCAAAACCAGCTTTTATTCAGCTTGAACCAGGAATAGCACGGTTGTTCATTCTAGCAGGATCTACCACTCTCCCATACCCATAAACAGCAAAAAGGGAGGGTCATGGCCAGTTTAGTGGCCAAGTAATACTGTTCCCTGTATTTAAAATGTTCCTTGCATCACCCATCATCGGAAGGTGTTTATAGTGCGACCTCGATCTTTTCGGATTTGCTTTCGTGGCGAGCTGCTACAGAATCCTGTTTGGGGGAATCCCAAAAGAGTTTAAAAACCTTACAATATATTTTTTTGAAAATATACCAAAAATACACCAAGCTGTATTTTCAAACAAGTATACTTAAGTTAAAGTAAGCTTAATTACCTAAAATGCATTTCCATTTAAAATATATCTGTTTTAAGTGTAAAAAAATCACAGTTGGAGTGTATTTTAAAGAATGCACTTAAAGAAAATATACAGTTTTTTATACTTTAACTTGCAAGAAAAACTCGGGGGTTGGTGGCAAGATTGGCACTCCCATCACTGTAAAACCTTCACACTGTTCCATTCCATTCAAACTAGTATGGTGCTGAGGTGACATCCATTGCATGACTGCACTCGAGTCCTAATTTGGGATCCTGAAGTGATTTGTCTTGTGATGGGTGCAGCAACGCGCTATATTAGTACAGGCTCCCATCCTCTCTTTACTTTTAAAAATTGTAGCATATTATTAATATACTTCAGTGTGCATTTTGTTGTATTAGGGTATGCAAGGTGGTGTAGAAAATCTGAAACACAAGTGGTTACATTTGTTTTCCCAGTTTTACACCAGGTAGATGAAATGACTTGCTCATGGTCACACAGTGTCAGCTGCAGAATTTGAACCTATAACTGGAAGGTTTGAAATTCAAACTCTTAACCACTATACCATATAGCCTGCTCAAATCAGAGCACAGCAATATAAATTTGAGCAGTTATTAGTATTATTCAGAAGCAAGAACTACATTTATATAATTATAGTAAAGTGTTTATTACCACAAACAACTGTCCATATATTTCTGTTTTTTGATTTTTCATTCCTATTTAATATTTAATTGTGCTGGATGATTTTTTTTCTCTTAAAACATCCATATTCATAAGAGTATATCTTACTATATAAGTCTTGTTGGGACAAGAGGGTGTTATAAAGGTACCTAAACAGCAACTTGATTTCCACATGTGCTACTCCTTTCAGAATATTGAGCATTTTATCAGCTGTTTAACTGACTGAAACATGAAAATTTAACTGGAATCTTCACTTCACCCCAGAAGACTGCAGAATTGTAGCATTTTAATAGGTAATTACAGTGCTGATTATGCAGTACTTTATAAAGTAAAATGACCCCTGAATCATCATTAATTTATACAGACAGTAAGGTTGGTTTGTCAAGGTAAAAGCAGCAGAGAAAACTACATCAATGAAGTTCTGCAATAGAATATGCACACATTTCTTGGATATAAATTTTGGTTTTATCAACATTATACAATGCTTGTGGTCTATCTAAAGACAAGTCAGGTAGGGAAATGTCAGCTTGAGGCTCTGGCTCTGTAAACTGGAGAAAAGGAATTTTGATTCAGAAATGATCTGTCAGTATAAACACGCATTTTTAAAAGATGTTTTCAAAAGCCAGGGAAAGAACAAAAATTGCTCAACGTATAACCTGTAACCTTTTACCAGGGTAAAAATGCATGGTAAATTTTAAGGTGGCAGATTAACAAATTGACATATGCCTGCACAGATTTGCAGACAAAACACATAACACTTTGCATTCTGATCATTTGGGAGTTATGTTAATAAGCTTTACTCTTAGATCCTTTACCCTGGGATATTCATAAGTTGCTCCCACATCATTATTGTAAATGGTGATCTGTATGAAGGTGTAAATGATTTTTAAAGACCGATTATAAGAAATGCCAAGCACAAATATTTTTATAAATGGTTTATATATGCTCTTTCCCCGCTCTGTGATTTTACGTGGCCTACCACTTCGTGGCTGAGTTGCTTTTGTTCCCAATTGCTTCCAATTTATTATAATACCACTAATAGCTGACCGTGGAATTTTTAGTAGCGAGGATATTTCACGAATGGACTTATTGAACAGGTGGCATCCTATCACAGTACCATGCTTGAATTCACTGAGCTCCTGAGAATGACCCATTCTTTCACAAATGTTTGTAGAAGACGTCTGCATGTCTAAGTCCTTGAGTTTATACACCTGTGGCCATGGAAGTGATTGGAACACGTGGATTCAATGATTTTGAGGGATGTCCCAATACTTTTGGCATTTAGCATTATGAGCATCATGCAGAATGTTTTTCCAATTGTAGAGATTTTAAATGCACCTTTGTGACACTAGATGGCAAGCACGTATAAGTAATAATGCTTATTGGTAGTTAATGTGAGAAAGAAGATTTTTTGAGTGAGTTGGATGAAGCATTTAACCCTAAAAGTATTTAACCCTAATCCAGACCTTTCCAGAATTTAATTGCATGTCTTTACCAAAACTCTACAAAGGAAAAGTTATATAAAGTATACTACATTCCCTTTAGCTGCTGCTTAGAATGCCTGGATTTACAAGAGAGGAACTGTACACTCTAACTTGAGAGGATCGTTTTCTCTATTCCATAATATAATATAATATAATATAATATAATATAATATAATATAATATAATATAATATAATATAATCAAAATTAATAAAACTGTAGTGATTATAATTAGATATACAATTACAAAATTTCCATTAATTTACTTCTGTTAGAAATTTGTAGCATATAAAAACATTCATACAGAAAGAAAAATTAAGTTGTTATGGTAAATTACAATAGAGTAAGTCAGACCTCTGTTTATTTTGATTTTGCATGTGAGCAGAAACATTTGACAAGATACATAGAAAGTACATTTATTTTAAGTCAAATTAATTAGCGCAATGCTTTATTTATATAAAGAGTTAAGTCACTCTCTGGAGCCTACAGTTAATGCAAAAACTTTAAGTAGATCTTTACTAGAACCTTGAATGGTAAACATATAACTAACTGTATATTGTCTTCCAGGCAAATTTATGAATCCTCTTTTAAAAATATGATGTCCTCAATGCCTTCTGTCGTTTATACATTATAGAATGAGCTATTGTGTACACATCAGGATGTATAAAAGTCAAGTTTTCTTACTGTTAAAGCATAAGTAAAATTGTTATAAGAGGTTAAGCCTTTAGGTAACAGTAACAAGTTGCTAATTAAATTGTTAATACTGTAAAACCACCTTTTCATTATTTGTCTTAAATAAAATTAAGCCAGTTCAGGTATAATTCCCATTGTCTTTTCTTCTTTCTGTCTGGCTGTATTACTGCTTCTGGCCTAACCAAGCTGTCACTATTAGCAATGGAATTAGATGTCAGAAGTAGTTGACTTGACCATTTTTGTTTTGCTATCCCTTGACTGGACTTAACAGGTTTGGAAAATAATGAATAGTTCAGTAGTTTCGATTATATGTTCTAATTTGTTTGTTAAACTGTTTTTATTATTTTATAATAATCAGTTTAAAGATCAGGAACTTGTCTACAGACATAATCTTGTTTACTTCATTGTAAGTGTTCACTACAGATCACAACCTACTTTTAAGCCATGCCCTATTGTCTCACGAGCAGGATTATAAACCTTCCTTGTTTAATTCAACTTCCCTTTAACTGGACATATTACATTTCTAGCTGTTTATTTATTTCAAGTTTCCTTGTCTCCAGAATGCTACACCTTCAAATGCATCACATATAAAAAAATTCATAAGTTGAAACTGTTGTGCATCAATGAGAATGTAGAAATTCTATAGTTTAAATCAACACATACTGTATTCCATCCTTCCATTCATTTTCCTAATCTACTTATCCTGGGCAGGGTCACTGGGTGTTTGAGTTTATCCCAACAACATTTCGATGCAAGGCAGGAGCAACACCTGGACAGGGCGCCAGTCTATCATACACACACTGGGCAGTTTAGCAACACATATTCACCTAACCTGCATGTCTTTGGATTGTGGGAGAAAACCAGAGCACCTGGATGAAACCGAAATGAACATGAGGAGAACATGCAAACTCAAATCAGAGAGCATGCCAGTCTCTTTTGTTGCAAGACAGCATTGTTACTGCTACATGACTGTGATGCCTATGTTTGCGCTGTAACTGTTAGTTCAGCCGATGATGAGTTGCTTGAATATGTACCCAGTATTTCAATAAAAAATTTATTTTTGGATATCATCATTCACTGTTCTTACTGGACAACCTGTGGTGATTGGAAATGTAATCAAGAACTGTACCTGTGGATGTATTTCAGTGAGGACACAAGTTTAGGCGTAATTATCCATCACCTTCACAAAGTAATAATTTAACCCTTTTGTAAAACAAGCATGTAAACTATGTGAGAGTAAATGTATGTGTTGATTCATCCATTTTCCTATCAGGGTTGCAATGGGCTGGTGATTATCCCAAAAACTATTCTTGCACATGCCACCAGTCCATCACTCAATCCTCTCTTGCCCCATTACCATGCTATGTCAGGGCTCACTTGCTCATTCGCTCACTCACTCATACCAACCCAATTAAAAGACATCATTTAATAAAACACATACAGTACATCTTTTAATGTGTGTGTGGAGTAGTCAGAAAAAAAAACTCATAGAATCATGGGAAATTTAAGTTTTAAATGGAAAGGAATATTTTAATAAAATATTTAATCCTGCTCAAATACACAAATGCACACACACCCACAATAATTAACCCTTAAATGATAGTGCACTTCTTAGACACATGATCAAATTTTCAGATATTCAGATAAAAAGAAGTAAGATGTCTCTCTGCCCAGTATTCATCCCCTTGCTAGGTGTAATGTAATGTTGGCCAGCATCCACAAGAGGGCGAGAATGTCCAATGAACAAAGGCAAGTGGCCAGCATAACATAATAAATGGTGCTGCATCCGTTCATAGGTCACATCACCTAGTGTCCACATTAGGCCTGGAACGTCAGAAGAAGAAAGGCAACAAGACACACAAAGTAAGATGGATGCAAGGGCAAGAAAAGAATGAAAAAAAACGAAGATGTACAAAGAAAGAGGGATGTAAGGCATATCCAGTGAACAAGCGTTCATAAATGTACAACACGATTTAAACAGACAGATCTACAAATGTGCCATACAGATGTGATTCTAGGGACTTGGAGGTCCAAGGAAAAAAACTTCATGGTGCACTCTCACCACCACCAACCCGAGTCTCAGCAAGGTAAAAATTATGATTTTACTGCAAAGTGTAAATTAATAAAATCAATCAAGGAGGATATAGTAACCACAAATAATTTATTTTAATTTTGTTAAAAAGTTATTCAATAAAACATAGCAATAAACACAATATTTGTAGAAAACAGAAAAACAATATAGAATAAAGTAAAAAATAAAATCTAATTAAATGAAAAAGTAAATATACAAATAAATGTAAGGTGCATGTTGTCATAAAAAATAAATACAAATTTCAAACTGTAATATTAAAAAAGGCACAAAATAAAATTTTAAAAAACAAATGGCTTGTGAAGGTATTAATGTAACTTTGGAAGTCACTGTTTGCGGCTTTGACTACAGTAAATGCAGCCACTAGGTCATCTGTGTCCAAAGACCTTCAAACTCTACCCTATTGAAGTCAGAGCTCAGGTCAAAAGCCTTTTCTGAAACATGATAAAATGTAAACAGCTTTAAAGATGAAATCTTCTATCACCAGAGGCTACAGTGATAGGAGCAGTCAAGACTTCTTAGACTACCATGACATTGTTAACCATTTATCCTACAACTGAACCGGTGCTGCTGATTTTGGCTGCACACTGACTACAGTGGGCCCTAGAGAAATTGAAGTCAAAACAGAAATAAAAAACCAAGTCAATCCAATTTTGCTCAATGCTCTTCGTGATTTCATTTAACATTACTAAGTATGTAATGTTCATCACAAACACTGACTCTCTCGCCACAGAGATTGGGGCCCTCTTTCAGGAGAGTTTCTGACCGTGTTTTTGTTGTGTGTTGATGTTATGCTTTAAAGGCAATTCCCACAGTCTTGTCATTGCAACAAGTACCTAGGTGAACAGATACCCTGGGGCCCTACCTTCCAGTTTGAGGCCCCAGGCAATTGCCATGCCTGTCCTGTTGTTGTGCCCCTGGCACCATTAAGCCCATTTTAATAAATGGGCAGTTCACTAGGCTAGTGCTTAACAGTATGGGTATTATAATGCCCCTATATTTGTTTAGTCCTACAATCCAACATATCTAGTTTTCTCCAACTGGTATGTTTTCCCTGTTTGAGTCTGTGTATGTGAGTTAGTTCTGTGATTGCCTGGTGCTCTGTCAAGGATTGCTTGCTGCCTTTCACTGACTACTGCTGGAATAGACACCAGCCCAGTATGATTTAAATAAAAGCATTTGATTAAGCAGGTTTGAGAATGTCATGCTACTTAGTAGTACACTAAAAATTCCTTTAAAACTGCACCTTAGTGCAGTGTCTCCCAACCTCAGCCCTGGGGTCATACTGTGGCTGCAGGTTTTTGTTCCAACCAGCTTCTGTTTTTAATTGGACTTCTTTGCTAACTAATTGATGTGTTATTTCCCAATTTCTGTGTTTTGGGAACAATATAGAAATTAGAAAACTAAGTTTGATATATATATATATATATATATATATATATATATATATATATATATATATATATATATATATATATATATATATATATATATAAAATGTACCAAGCACTTATATGGGAGTAGCGTATTTTTCAATATTTTCATCTTGATTTTCATTCTGCATTTCTAGGTGTTCTAATTGTTTAATTAATCCATTATTTACTAATTAGTGGGTCTGATGCTAAAAGTACTTGAAGCCTTTGATGTTGTTTGTCAGCAAGTCTGCTCTGCTCATTTTTAATTGTCATTAATAAGATACAATGAAGGGGGAAAATTGCACGGAGAAAGGGCAAAATATAATGAAATCAACAAAAGAGAGTTAAGCATTTAAATCTATAGCAAAACCAGAAATATTTCTAAATGTCTTATAAATGTAAATATCATGCTGCTGTGCTTTTCTGAATGTAGAATAAATGAAAATAATAGCAGCTAATTTAATGAGATCAGTGTTATCAGGTGTTATCAATGATTAGGAATATAGTTGGAACAAAAACCTGCAGCCACAGTGTGACCCCAAGACCAAGGTTGGGAAGCACTGCCTTAGTGTATATTGTGTTGTAGTTTTAACATTTTAGCACCAGATGGAACCAGATACAATAAAATGAGAATTTTGTGTGAATTTTGTTTCTTTAATTTTATCTTACAAAGTTGGTCTGTTACTGAAGGTTATACATTAGATAGTGGTTTCAGAGTAAAATGTAATTTACATGAGAAAGCTAAAATACGTTTGTATTATTTAAAATTTCAAGCATAATTAATATTTAAAATTATATTTTACACTAAAGACAAACTTTCTGAACTTTAGTTTTTTAAAACATTAAAGAAGGCAAACAAGTTGTTTTTTGAAATTCAAACACTTTACTATTTTCTGTTGTGATATTTTTAAAGACTGTAAGCTCACATTTTAAAAAAGCAGAGCCATTTTTAATATAAAAGAAAAAGAAAAGATTAGTTGGTTTGTCAAATAATTTTTAATTAGTACACTTTTTTTGATAATTATTATTAATCTTATCATTACTGTTTAAGTTTTTAACACATTTTTTTTTGATCTGTATGGTTGCAGAATTTTTATAGAACAAGAGCATCTTCATAAATTACTCTAGCCTTTGCCTCCCTGTTGCATCTTGCACAGTGCAGACTTAGACAACCGCAGGCCGCCCTCATGCCTCCTCCGCATCCTGCTGTGGTAGCGCTTAACTGTCTAATGCAGAAAAATATCCTCGCTTATGACGCCACCTGTGGTTTCACATAAGCATGTTTATAGTCGTTCTTCAAATGACCTACTTTCCACAGGAAACGGATGTTGTGAAAATTATTTTAAAAAATAACATGCTTTGCTGTGGGATGCTTTATGACAAATTCAGTTTTAAAGTTCAGGTGTTAGTTATGAGGAACAGTGTAAACAGGTTCTTTGATTCATCTGTGTTTACAGTATCTTTTTTTCCATTGATTATAAGTAGGACTAAAATTTTACCAGAATGTTTACAGTTCTTCTTTTTTCATTCATTTCAACTATACAATGAAAAAACAACATTATCAGCTTGTTTTTAGTCTCTAAAAAAGGCTTTATACACAGTAAATGAAACATACTGAAAATATATATCTACTGTATATAAGCATTTATTCTTTTAAGCTGGAATATTTTTGCTACATGTCAAAAAGAGAAAAAATGATTTATGGCACACAATCCCACAGTATTTCTCAGTATAGTATAGTGTGATAGACTATCCTTTAAATATTTCTTGTATAATTTACATTTTTACTATTATAATGATCATTTAACGTTACTTTTTATTATATTGCAAATGCATTTGTTTAGCAATCACAGGAAAATTGCACAGACAAGTGACATATAAGATCAAAACATTTAAACAAGTGATTAATAGTAGCTTATTTGTTGGTTTATCAATATTTTTATGTCTGATATTGATTTTCCATTCCTCTAACAAAGTGTACATTGAATACTAGTCCATATTTTATAGTAATTGATTAAAGTGAATAAATATTTATTTTTTTCTTATTTAGGCAACTTTGTGTTCTTGTATTAACCTGAGTGGTTTGACAAATCAAAGTCAGCTTATGAACATGTGATGTAGAATGGACGTCATGACAGAGTGCTAATAAGCTAAACCTCTTTCTTTCATGAGCCAACTGTTTGTTTTTTTTAAATAATTGTATTCATTGTATTTAAAACACAATATTCCAAACAAATAGATCAATTTTACAAGAATAGGATTAAAAACAAATCAACCCCCACCCATGAAAAAGAGAGCATGGGCAGCAGAATAAAACTTAAACCTAGTAAAATAAGTAAACAGATAAATTAAAAAGTGAAATGGAGAGACAATCTGCTTCCTCAGTGCTTTAAAAGCTTATTCTAGAATGTTATTGATTAGATCCCGCCAGGTTTTGAAATATTTCTGCACAGATCCTCTAAGTGAGAATTTTATTTTTTCCAATTTCAAATAATATATAACATCAATTACCCACTGACTTAAAAGAGGAGAGTTAAGATTATTCCAGTTTGGCAAGATAAGTCTGTGTGCCAATAGTGTACTAAAGGTAATCACAGTTTGTTTCTCCTTTTCCACTTTAAGCCCTTCTGGGAGTACACCAAACACAGCTGTTAATGGGTTAGGAGGGATTGTGACTCCAAGGCTGTCTGAAAGGCATTTAAAAATTTTGATCCAGAATGATGTTAATTTGGTGCAGGTCCAGAACATGTGACTCAATGAGGCTTGAACTTGATTGCAGCTTTCACAGGTTGGATCCTGCCCTGGAAACATTTTGGACAATTTTAAGTGGTTAATTTTGAGTTGAATAATTGTATTCTTTGCGCATATGGAGCTTGAGTGAATTCTCTGCATTGCTACCTTTTTTTCAGCATAGAGGGTGGTGGGAGGTGAAGAAAATTGGGCAGGTTCTGTTTAACAAAGTTTCTAATTTGATGATAGTAAAAGAGATGTATTACTGGAAATTTAAATTTAGAATGTAATTGTTTGTAGGATGCAAAGACGTTGTCTATATAAAGATCTCTAAGTGATTTAATCCCAAATGTTTTCCAGACATTGAATACTGCATATGTTTGCGAGGGTTGAAGAAGGTGGTTCTCATGCAGAGGTGCCACCGATAAAAGATGCTCTATCTTAAAATGCTTCCTACATTGGTTCCATATTCTGAGTGAGAGAAGCACTATTGGGTTGTTAGTATATTGGCGATAACTTGCATTTATTGGGGCCGCAAAGCAAAGAATATAAAGATGTACTGCAGGATTTTATTTCTATTGCCAACTAAGCCTGTGTATGTTCATCTATTTGTGTCCATGTCCAGGTTTTTATAGTTTGCATGTTTTTTTTTTTTTTGAGCTAACTGTTAAATTGGTTTTATTAGTACATCCTGTGCACAAGGGAAATGTGTGACTGTGTTGCAGTCTTTGGACAGCAAACCACCAGTTTAATTTGGTACAGAACTGTAAATCAATTTTATAAAGTTGAACAAATCACTGTTATGCAAAATACTTTGAAATGGTACTCAGTAATACACACACAAGCTACCAACCTACAGTATTTTGATACAGATCATGGCTAAATTATAGTTAAACAGAGAAATAACTACATGGTCTTTATCAGGAGTGATAGAGTTATATGCCAGTGTGAGAGCACATGGGTTACTAGTGAGGTGGTATTCCCAGTATGTGTGCTGAATATGAGGACAGGGAGGAAACAGATGATGTGGCAATGCAATCTAGTATGTTATATATTGTACACTGTCCTGTAAGAGAACTTAGATAAAAGTACTGTCCCTCTAATTATTCAGGCAGATAAGAGCTGCATTTAAGATATGGTCAAATAAAAGCAATCAGAAGACTTAGGGACGCAGAAACACTAAGGGCTCCTAGAGGGAGTTGAAGTCTAGAGTACCTGAAGCAAAGGGAAGTCCCTAACACTAGACTTCAATGAGCTTTGCTGTCATGTTGAGAGTATGTGACATAGGGAGAGGAAAGGAAGCCAGGTTTGAGAAAAAGAGAGAAGGAAAAGTCTTATGTGATAAAGGAAGAGCTTGCTGTCATACTTTATAGTGGAAGAACTAACAGGTGGTCAGATTGAAAGGGCTTCCATAGCCATTTAGGGAGACCAGGAAAATCTTTAGGATGTTTTAGTTTTGTATGTTTGTTTGCTACTGTTATTATGGTACTCTTTCTGTTATGGAAGTCACTTGTGGTACTTAGTCCTTCTCTGTGCCATTCTTTTAAGACCCTTGCCCCCAATGTCTTCTTACCAGCAAGGCACTTCCTTACTGTAAACATATATATTCTTTTTTACTCTATTTTATTGCCAAAACAACATTAGTTGCATGGAATTTGATTTTTTGACACTCATGAAAATACAATGTAAATAGAAGTGTACATACACTTAAAATGACTAAATAATAATAAATATTGTCAACAGAAAGCTTTGAAAATATTAAAGGAATACTACAAACAAACATTATATCTTTTAAGATGCTACTTACCTCATGTAGTTTGTAGTGGTGGCTGAGATTTTTTTAAATCTCATGTTTTCATGCAGAATGGAGAAAAAGAAGGTTATGACATAATGGACATTTAACTGTGACAAGTTCTGTCCAACATAAAACAATGTGAGAATGAATTAAAGACAGGGACTCTGGACCAAAAAATGATGGGAAGAGGTGGATTTTCAGTTTAAATGCACAATATTGTGGGAATTACATCTTTCCTGATAAACAATGCCAAGTTTTCTGTAAATAAGTATTAATAATATTTTAGCAGAAAATGCATACATTTTGTATGTTTTGACTATATCAATGGATAACAGACATGTGGATTATGCAACATAAGTTACGTGAGAATTTTTTTCTTTCCATTTTGCTTGAAAACACGAGATTAAATTTTGTTCTTGTCACTACTACAGATTACCTGAGGTAAGTGACAAGTAAATTATTGTTTTTGGGTGGAGTAATCCTTTAAGCTAAAGCTCATAAAACAACATTTCAGCCCATTATGATTTTGTCAACCCTTCACAACTTGTGTTTTCCTTTGTGATACATTGTGGAAAAAGGTTGATGATTTTCGAAGAATACAACAAAGACTAAGCATATGGTCTATCATTACCATTTCATATTTTCATTGCAGTATTTCTGGGGTGATTTGATTAAAACAACAATGCTTGCTAAACAAGAAGAAAAACCAAGTGGGAAGAACACCCACTTACAATAACTGACGTGATTATAAATGTTAATGTGAACAAAATAACTACCAGCTCTAACTGCTGAACTGATGATTTAATCTTGGCAGTGTCAGGGATGCCAGGGGCCATAACCCGGCCAGGACGACATGAGGGACCAGATGTGGGTCTGTGCCCACCCTGGATCACGTGGGGGTCACCTTCCTGTTTGTTTTGGGGGCCACGGGTACAGGGCATGGAAGCTTCACCCTGTAGGGGCCCGTGGAAGTGCTGGGGAGAAGAATTAGGACGGCGCCCGGAGAGCTGCCGGGAGGACAGCCGGCACTTCCACCACGCTGGGGCGTGGCCAGCAGAGGAATGCCGGGAACACCTGGGGCTCATCCGGGGACTCTATAAAAGGGGCCGTCTCCCATCATTCGAGGCTGGAGTCGGGAGGCGGAATGACAAAGCTCAGGAGAGCTGTGGAGGCGGCCCGAAGAAAAGGCATTGTGGCCAGGACTGTGTGTGATTGGGGTATTTGTGCACGTGACTGAGGTCTGAGTGACCAATGGACTGGGGTCTTTGTGACTAATTATTGTATGTAGTGTAAATAAACGTGTGGTGGTGTTTTAACAACATGTCCGCCTGTCTGTGTCCGGGCCGGGTTCACAGCAGGAAGAATGTTTCAGAGTTAAGGACCCTTGAATTAAAGTCTGAGCATCCTATATTAATTTTACTAATTTAGAAAATTATGAGAAGGCCTTCACCTTCTAATCACAGTTTACCTTCTGAAGCCTATGCATGCATTATTAATCCTGTATCAGAACTGTAAAACAGAGGAAGAGCTATTCACCAGATTTATTTCACAAAATGATTTTGAAATCATCTTTTAGATTTAAACTCATCTTGATTAGAAGTTTGACAGGTGTTGATACATTATTTTCAGTTTTAATTATAACTATTGCTGTGTTTTCAATGTATCATAGAGTAGTAAGTGAACAATTCCATAACAGTCAAGTCAGAAGTGAAAATAACAAATGAATAGTCTACACCTACCGCAGCCAAACTGCTTATTGCACCTCTTACATGTCTGAAACATCCTCTAATCTATAATGACCTTTAACATTTAAACATGCTTTGTTTGTTCCAAAAGTATACCCTAGATTAACTTTAGTTGTTAAGAATTCATTTGGGCCATTTTAATCATAAGATATTTTGTATAATTAATTTGTATTTATGAATTTGATTTTATTAATTTATATTGGTTTTAGTGGCGTAACGATGCTGTGATTTTATTTTCCATTTCTCAGTGAAGCTGCCATTTTGTGTGCTTGTTAAAAATGTACCACCATATTGGTTAGAACAGTGATTTATGTTGCTAGCAATGTGGTTTTTGACCTGTGATGCCATAAATTTAGCCCAATAAAGGATAGCAGCACAGATTACCTGGTGTCTTAACTTTAATCAGTAAGACTGGCAAAAAGAATAGCTTAAAAAATTAGACCATTAAACTTTGCTTTTGTTTAGACTTTGAGTTCTTGTTGTTGCTTTCTCTTTGACTTTAAATCCTATATGTTTGACTAATCTAAAAGATTTTACAGTCAACTTGTTTATATCTCTGCTTTGTGCTCACATTGTGAGCTTTTTCTTATCGTTAAAAGGGCTGGGTTCCTTAGGTCAGCTACCAATATCCCACCTTAAATCTATTGTGGAATGAGCAATCAAGCCCAAGAAAACAGCTTTGTACTGACGTTGTAATTTTTTGCTTTCCCTCCCTTTTCAACAGAGGGTTATGCATATCTGTCAACTTCTAGGTCACATGCCTAACATCCTTGGGAAATATGACATGCATTACCCAGGTTGTATTTCTTTGTGACTTCTGTCAGTTACTGTGCTTAGTGTGTACCACCCTTACTGACCTCTGCCTAGCTTACTGGAATGTGCATGATTCCTTTTGCTGTTGGTGTGTATATTTTTACGACCTGGAATTTTTTCGGGGCTTAAGGCTGGCTTATTGCAACAAAGAAGTTTCTTTTTCTAGACTATGTTTTTTTATATGTAAAGATAAAATAGTCAATCAAAGACATTACTCTGATTTCCTGTATTTTCATCAAATAGGTTTTGTATAATTTAGCAGTATGGTTGGGACGTTTGTCCTACTGTATGATGCAGTTTGCTCCAATCAATTACTGACCATATGTTATTGTAAAATAGACTGGTAACCTTTCTGGTTTATTATTCTGTGGACTCTGTGTAAAGTTCCCCCTTACCAGCACCAAAGCAGCCCCATATCATTACATTTTCTTTCCCAGACTTGAGGGATGGTATCAAGTATTCCTCCAACATCCTTTTATTTGCTCCATGTCTCACATAAAGTTCTCCTTCCTGATTAACTAAGACTCATCTTTACATGTACAGTCATCAACGCTTCAATGTTTGTGTGCTTTTGCCGATTTTAGTTTTCTGTTTTTGTCAGTTTCAGATATGGCTTTTTTATTTCCTTTTAAGGTCAGGATCCTGGAGTTATCTTTTCATTATTAAAAATGACACTGGTATTTGGCATTTACTATGTAAGGAAGTAGGAAACAGAGGATTTGCAAGGCATTTGTTTCTCAAACTACAGACTCTGATGTACTTTTCCTCTTGGGCAGTTGTGTGTCTGGGCCTGCTGTTTCTTTTTTATTTTGGTTAGATCCAGCTAACCCTTTTCTCTCAAGTAGTGGACACCTTTGCATGAAATCTTCACTTTCTTTGTAACCTGTCTTATGAAACAACCTTCATTTCAAAAAAACAACAGTACACTGACATGTTTTGGAGAAACATGTTTAGTTTTGGCCATTTTTGAACCTTGAATTGAAGTCTAGAAATTCTACAACCATTCTACAAACAGAACAATATGCTTAATCTGTGTTAACACAATTGCAAAGGATCCTCTAATAACCAATACACATTTGGATAATTAGATTAATAAAATATATGATAAGATTGTGACCTAAGATAAGCTAAGAAATTACCATTAGGACATTGTAATGATTGCTGTTAAAAATTAGATTTGCAGTCATATTTGAAAAATAAATTATAAATCAGTATCTTCAAGCAGAAAAATCAATTTGCAACACCAGTAATATTTTGGCTATATTTTTAAATCAATTTAATAGTACCTTGATAAAAATGCTTAAATCTCTATCAAAAACATGAAAACATCAACAGTAATGTATGTGGTCCTCATATTTTAGTGCAATGTTGATCATTTAGAATTGAAACTAACCCTTACTAAATTATCTGCTGTTTTTAATAATGTTCTTACTACTTTTGTTCTTTGATAGATCAATCTAATAACTCCAGAAACTGAGTATTTTTTACTGTATTTCCATGAAATGAATTCAAATGAATAATCTGTGGGATCAAATTTTGTTGATGAAAATTATTTAAAAAACTCCTTTATGGAATGTGCAATATGTTGCTAACCTGTGCAATTTACCATTTGTACAGGTTTTGGGATCAGTATGTTCACATTCAGAAAGTTAATTATAAGTTAATATCCAATCTGTGGGAATGTGGATTTAAGAGTTATGCATATCAAAATGAATACAGCTAATAAATATGTTTGTTTTATTCTTCTTCTGTTTTTAGGTTTTTATTTGAAGTAATGATGAAAAGTAGGAAATTCTTTACATGCCAAATTGTTTTGTAAAATTATTCTTTCATATGTTGTTTTTTTCTTTTTTGAAAGTTTAAAATAAAATTATATTCTTCCAGGTGTTGTTTTTTTCAGATGTCCCATTGCTTACAAATGTAATTATGTTTCTATTTAAAGTGCCAGGGTCTTTGTGAAAGAAAACATAAACCACAGATACACATATTTTTGTTCCTTTGTGGTTACCCACATTCCAGCTGTTTGCTCTTGGATTGGAAAACAGCTTGGTGTCAGGTGTCAGTGAGAAAATCCGGAAACTATTTTTTCAAATGGTGAAATTGCAGCTGTAGCAACATTTGATCTCTATGCAATCCTTTAGAAAAGACTCATTAATAAGAATTATTACCATAAAATAAACTTCAATAATTTCTTTTAGCTTGTATCATACATAAAATATAATTTATACAAACAAGCAGATATATAAATATATTCTTAGTAGCAGCCAACCTGAGGGATAGAAATATACTTTAAAATATTTTATGGCAATACAGTAATTGATTTACATCCTTATTACATTTTGCATCAAAAATCTTCAAGACTGTATGATCTTAAAAAATCCTCACATCCTTGAGCATTTTTCATATTATGCTACCTACAAAATTCAACCCAGAAAGCACTGAAGTATGAGTTTGTCTATTTTAACATTTTACAGAGTGAGGCTTTGTTAATAAAGGGAAGCAATGGCAATAGGTTTTGTTAATCATGTGTCTGTGGCTAAGTCCTTTGATTTCTGGTCATGTCTGTTTTGTGAATGATTTGTACTGATTAACGTTTTGGTTTTTTTGTTCTGTTAAGCATATTACTTTTGTCTGGGTCTTCTTTGAGTTTAAATAGTAACATGTCTTATTTACTTTTCTTTCACGGTGGAGTGAGGTGAGGTCCACCAGAAACAACCCTCCAGGTGTTATGTGTGCATCCCATTGGCCTGGACCAGCCACTTGGATTCTTAACAATGAGGATCCTATGAGCCGGATCACCCCCTGGAGAATTTTGCCACATGGACGTAGTGCTGTAACTGATGCTTCCTCACAATTCAGGTAATGTGCCTCATTCACGACTCCATGAGCAAACACTCATTTGACACAAAGCCAAACCAGAAGTATGCAAGGGTTCTCCGAAGACACACAGTACCAAAGGAGTCCAGTCTTTTACTCAGATCACTGGATAACATTCATGTCTCACAAACAGAAAGCAAGACAGGAAGTATTGTGGCTCTAAAGATTTGGACCTTCGTCCTTTTGCATAGATATCAGGAGAGCCACACACCCCTTTCCAGAGACCTCATGACCCCCATGCTCTCCCAGTCCATCTACTAACTTCATAGGAAGAGTCACCGGAGACATGACTGTCACTGCCCAGGTAAGTAAACCTCTTGACAAGGTCGAAACTCTTTCTGCAGACAGACACACTACTGATGGCTGTGCCTAAGAGGTCATTAAATGTCTGGATCCTGGTTTTAATCCAGGACACACACAAGCCCAGACACTCCAAAATGGAAGCAAAGATTAATTGCAATGCCAGGAGGATAGCCTTATGACCAGCCTGGAGAAGTTCACCCTGGATACCACTGATTTCTGTAGCCTTACCTACTCACAGCTGGTTCACCACCTGTGCAATCTCAGTGAGATTGGGTAGATCAGCCTCAAGAACCCTGGACCCAGAGATATCCAATGCCCTAGCCGGAGGATCAGCTTTAAACTGCTGCTCAAAGTTGCCAGACAAGCGGGTCATAACTGCAATGTCATCTGTAAGGACCATTCCATCAGCCGCCCTGACTGTGACTCTCTGAGGAACAGATTTGGATGTGTGTAATGATTTGATTCCTCTGTAAGCAGGACATGGGTCACTAGACCACAGATGGTGTGTCACTTGCTCACAGATTCCTCTAACAAACACCTCCCTATCTGCCCTTAAAGACCTCGCAGCTAATCTTCTCAGTTCCCAGTACAGGCTGGAGTTGTCATCAAGCCGAGCGCTGCAACTCCTCTTGATGATATCCAGAGTGCCCTGCAAGATGAAACACATCCTTCTGGGAGTACTGGTAACACAAACACAATCCTCCGCAACTTTTAGGGTCTTGTCATGAAAGGTCTCCCACATCACATGCACACGTACCGGTCCCGGTACATAACGACGATTTGATGACGTCACAATCATGTCACAGCCATGTGTGCATGCCCCTCTGTCATGCACCTCGACATACTACACATCAAATGAAAATTCAGAGTCTCGTCTTTCCGATGATATAAACTATTTTGACACACAACAACCACAGCACTGACACTAAATCCTTTTTTACAGAGAGGTAAATAAATAAAAATACTTTTAACAGTTGACTTTTCCTACCTTTGAAGGCTCTCTGCAAGTCATACATCAATATTTCCGAGCAATATTGATTTCATTCTGTCCGTAAGGCTCCAGGGAATATAATCCAGTAAAACGATTAGGTCCAAAACACACGATAGATCCTCAAAGGAACAAAAACTCCAGAAAACGTTTCTTAACTTGAGGCTAGCTCCGACATTTTTTTTCATTTCTATTGGTCATATCAGACGTAATTTGTTTCTGTCGGCAATAACCATGCTAAAGCATGTTACACGGAAGTGTTAGCTTCTGATTGACACTTAAGTTGGCCAATTACGAGGGGTCTGGGGTGACTGGCACCTGGTATAGCCAACGAGTGTCACAGAGAGCTGAACGATGACGCACAACTCCAAACCCTGGTAGAATCTACCAGTTTGATTGGACACTGTGAGTGACACTCCAAACTTACAGCCAATGAGCAGCTGAGCACGTCGATATGTAACTTGCCATACCAACTTGTAAACAAAACCGATCGGAGCTGTGCGAAGCTGGCATTTGTGCCAGTCTGCAGACTTGGTGCGTGGTTGTTTATTGTGATTTCACCAAGTTTTTTCGCATTTTAAATATGGATAAAAGTACAGATATATACGTAAATACACTCTCGATTAAGTAATAGATGGATGAACGCGGTGTGACAGTGATCAATCGGACCAGGTGACGTCTAATGGCAGAGAGCGACATGTGACACGCCCTTGTGCTTTCTGCCTGCTAACGATTGCTACAATCAGTGGCACATGGAAAAACGCTGAGCTGTATTGTAACAGTTTGTAACAAAATGTATATAGTTTGTGTGCATTTTATTAAAAAATTAAAAATAAAATATATATATATATTTTTAGCCCATAAGACTTGTTTTGACTATTTTTATATTGAAATGTGTATTTTTTATTGTTTTTATTATGGAATATGAATTTCCATAACTTATAGAGTGACACTGTATGTACATATAGATTCCTTTAGGTGTAAGCTTTCAGTAGAGCCCTCATTGATATATGTGGGTTGAAGCATTCAAAAGTTATTACACTTTTTCCATACGTTCCAAAATGTGGATAATGGATAAAACCATAGGTCCCTCTAAAAGCACCTGGACATGCCCACATAAAACTGGTGTAAAATGTCATTTTACAGGTATTTTTTCAAATTTGAAATGTGAGTAGTCAACAAGTTATTCTGTTGGTATATAGTGTGTTTCTGTCCCCACCTACCTACTGCAGCTATAGAGGCCTTTATTTTCACAAAAAAACTTAGGCGAGAACAAAAAAATTCATTTTTTCTGTGAGTTCTAATGTGCATAACTTTTGATCAGTCACACCTACAGTGATTCTGACTACTAAGGGTGAAACTAGAAAATGTTACCTTTACAAAGAGACCAAACATGTGTTTATACTCCAGATAGTTCAATAACAGCAATGATTCTAATTTGGAGAGGTCAAATTACAAGCGATTTAGCAAAATGACCCGCTTGATAAGGGGTTAGGATCAGCAGTTGCACCCGAATTTGTAAGTTGGAGTTTGGCAAGGTCCAGCCTTATTTTCCTAGTAGGTGGTAGCCTACTGGACCTAAGATGGATCTTCAGAGTACCACCAAGAAGTCTGTGGTTAGAATTCACAAACTGGGTACTTCTGTAGACCCTGCAGTTCTGTAAGAGCCTCCAGCATCTGCCCACAAGGATGTGATCGATCTCTCTCACTGCACCACCAGTATTGAGTACCAAGTCCAATGATGCAGCTCAGGGCACTGGAACAAGGATCCAGCAATTCGCTGCCCCTGACCTTTTGCAAAGTCAAGGAAAATGGAACCACTTTCACCATGGTCACCAGACCCATGGTAACTGAGACAATCCTCTTAGCCAGCCCTGTCAGTGCCAGTATTTGCACTGAAGTCACCCATGACCAGAGGAGTGTCACCTCGCGGGCACCCATCAACCAACAAGTAAAGTTGCAAATAAAATGTCTCCCTCACTGAGACATCACTCACCACGGCCAGAGCATACGCTGAAATAACAGACAAGCCACCCACAGAATGCCATAATCTGAGTCTCATAATACGCTTGTTGAAAGGAGTGCCATCAGACATCATCGGAAGAAGCCGATCCACTACAGCAACAGCTACTCTCTGAGTGTGACAGCCATCAGAGCAACCAAAACCAATAAAAGATGTACCTACCTACAGTGATCTGGCCAGTCCCAGGTCTGAGCACCTCATAGCGTGCCACCACTGAAATGCGGCGCTTACACGGCTTCTCTGACAGCTGAGGAAGATGATCATCATACCAGAGAGACAAGATACTCCATATGTCTACCCAAATGGGCCACTTCAAATTGGGACCTGAGTGCTGCTGTGCAGCAGGCAACCCCTCAGCAACACACCAGTTCTCATCCCCAACAGGCTTGACCCTACTGGCTCTACAGCAGTTTTGACTCTTCCATGGATGAGGCTCTTGAGGGCTTTCCCCCATCCCTTCACTCATGATGGTTTGGTTTAAACAACTTTCTTCTGCTTGTTTATAGTTTTAGAAAAAAAAAATGGATGTACCTTGAGAAATCATGTGAAAGTTTTTTCCCAGTTATGTTCAAACATTTGCCATTGTGTATAGTACTAATAATAATTAAAGCTTGCATTCTTCAGGCCATTTTGTTTTTCTCATGGAGTAAATAAATCAGTTATCATGTAGTAAAAATAGAAACACACACATTTACAGAATACTAATGACATATTTATGAACTGGATTGATTCATAAACTGGTGGTCTAACAATCATGCAGGAGCAAGTCAGATTTGTGACTAGTAAAGAACAGTGCTGGATAGATAAAGGTGATGACAGTTGTTATTTCATATGCAACACTGATAATGTTATCAGTTCAAATTACAGAATACAGAAACCAGCAATGGAAATTTCAAAAATTAAATCCAAAGACACCAGGTAATAAAATATAAGTAAATACCAGTATCACAAAAAACAGGCTATTGTCGACATGGTATGAAAGGCAAGTTTTTTCATATTGTAGAAATTTCTGTAATATTCTTATGCGTTCCATAAAGTTCCATTTTTTGTATAATTTAGCAAGATGTTAAAAAGGGGTAGTTTTATTTAATGCGTAATTGTATTTTTCTTTTTTGCCAATAAAAACTAAACAGTCAAAAAGTTTGAAATAACAAAACTAATACCACTGTGATAAAATCCCACACCAACCAGTAAATTTAATAATCCACCTTTTCCCAGTCTCCAAAATGAAATCCAAGTCACACTATAAAATTGAGGAAAAGCTCTAGTGTGCAGGTAACGACTCAGTTTTTGGGGTGAAGTTGTTTTGTTTAACGCCTTTGAAATTGAACACCTCTTCTAAATGTGACCAAGGGTATACAGTACTATCTCATTTTTATATGCTACACTAGTGTCACTTCTACCACTACACCAAGAACTTTCCATTGTCCTCCCATTGCACAGGTATCCCCACATGCAGCAAAAACATAAAGCCATTCCAGGGACCTTGTACAGTACATAATCAATTCTTGTCCAATACACTGGATCATTACACCAAAAATAACAAGATGCTTCCACATGCTAGACCAGCAAAAACTGCATGCTTGTTGTATCTTTTACTAAAATGCTTCAAGTTCAAAGATCACAACCTTTGGCCCCCAAAATATTTACATGCAATTTTATTTATATTGGCCACTGAGAATTCTAAATTTTTAACTCAACCAATCAATTGTACTATGTAATGAATGACCAACCTTGAAAATGTAATGAAATACAATTGTTACTAAATAATGTAACATATTTGCATTTAAAATAAAAATAACTGTGATTCCCTACATATTCTTTTTATGTACAATAAAAAGAGTAAGCCACAGGTATGTGATAACCTTCCAAGTTAGAGAGGCTGATGAGTCATGTGTCGCTTGTCAAGAAAGTCAAGAAAGGGAAAATCAATGGAAGAAGTAAGAAATTTGCCTTTGAATAAAGATACGCAATACCCATATTAAGGAAAGAACGTTGCTTTAGAAAACATGACCCTTTTATTGATAGACGTAAGGAAATAACAAAATGGAATGTTAGAAGCAAATGTCAGACCCGTACAGGCCCAGGCTTTTAAAATTCAGCAACTTCAAAATACACAAAAACCCAAAAATTGTTTTTTAGCAAATAAAGGGACCAGAGATTTTCACTAAATAATCAAAAATGGTTTGCCTAAATTGTAAACACAAAATAAACAAATCCACTTTACAATTCAAATAGAAGAAACTAAAAACAGCACACATAAATAGGCTAAAGAAGGTCCTTCAGCAGTCACATCATAGCAGAAACACACTTTGGGGTTCTACCAACAGAACACAAGGGGTTTAAAAATATAATACTAATTTAAAAATAGAACTAACATAAAATGAAAAATAATATTTAAAACTCAGCAAAAACTTCCAAAACACATTTCAGCCAAGGACCAGACCCTGGCTGAAATCTAATATCTCCAAATCGTTCCAGTGACCGCTCCATACTTGTTACACAAAACTTTATCTGAAAGCTAGCTTACGGTCAGACAATGGATGAATATTTTTTAGAAAACCTTACAAAAATGTTTTATTCAGCCATCTGTGTTCATTTATTAACTATAGAGAGATGCCCCTGTTAACTAATATGCAATTGAATCATGTCACCAGTTCCAATGTGTTCACTAAACTAGACCTTCATATTAGTTACAGGCTGCTTAGAATCTGTCAGGAGGAGGAGTGCAAGACCACTTTTAACATCACTTCAGGGCATTACAAATATAAAGTAATGTCAAATGGGTTGGCAAAAACCCCTGCAGTTTTCCAAAACATATTCAGCTTTATGGTTTTAGTTTATATTGATAACCTCTACATATGTTCTAATAATATGAAGGAATATATTTTTCACACTAGACTGGGAACCACTAGTGACTGTGAAGCAAGAATAAAAATGTGTGACTTTTACCCTATTACCAGTGCTTTATCAAAAAAATTGAGTTATATTATTTCTCCAATTATATCACTTAACAAAAAACACTCAAAACAGCTTTCATGGACACCCAAGTCTCAAATGTCATTTGATATAATTAAACAACTTTTCAGTTCTGCTCCAAACATACAACACCTATACACCACTAAACAATTCATAGTCAAGTTATACACATTGAGTATTGAGATAGGTGCCATTTTAACACAAACAACTATCCACAGTAACAAGCTAAATCCTTGTGTATTTTTCTACAGAAAATATTCATTAGCAGAGCTGAGTTATGATATAGGTGATACAGAGTTGCTAGCTATAAAATTGGTGCTTTAAGACTAGAAACAATGGCTAGAAGGCACTCAGTTTCCTTTTATAATTTATACCTACCACAAAAATTTGGTTTATTTGTATACAGCCAATAGGTGGACAGGTAGATCTGAATTATTTAGTTTCACACTGGGACTTGAAGGAGAGAGCCCTTTAAAGTGAGTCATTGGTTATTTTTTTTGTGACACATTTTAAAGGATGAATAAGCTTCTCATTACTTTTGAGTAGTTGTCATTATTATCATTAACCATGATTATTTATGCATTTGGAAGAACACCAAACACAGCTGTTAATGGGTTAGAAGGGATTGTGACACCAAGGCTGTCTGACAGGCATTTAAACATTTTTGTCCAGAATGATGTTAATTTGGTGCAGGCCGAAAACATGTTACCCAGTAAGGCTGGAACATGACTGCAGCATTTGCAGGTTGGATCTTGACCTGTAAACATTTTGGACAGTTTTAAGTAAGACAGATGTGCAATATATAATTTCTAATTGAATAATTGTATTCTTTGCGATTATGGAGCTCGAGCAAATTCTCTGCATTGCTACCTTCAACTCCTTTTCTGATATGTTGACTGAGAGATCCTTTTCCCACTGTCCTCTTGGATCTTTGAAAGGGAGGGATTGTAAAATAATTTTATATATTGCAGAAATGCTGACTGAGTCCTCGAAACTGAGCAATATTTTTTCCAGCATAGGGGAAGGTGAGAGATGAGGAAAATCGGGCAGGTTCTGTTTAACAAAGTTTCTAATTTGAAGATAGTGAAAGAAATGTGTTGCTGGAAAGTTAAATTTGGAATGTAAATGTTCATAGGATGCAAACATGTTGTCTATATAAATATCTCTAAGTGATTTAATCCCAAATGTTTTCCAGATATTAAAACTGCATATATTTGCGAGGGTTGAAAATGGTGGTTCTCATGCAGAGGTGCCACAGATAAAAGATTCTCCATCGTAAAATGCTTTCTACATTGGTTCCATATTCTGAGTGAGTGAAGCACAATTGGGTTATTAGTATATCTCGATAACTTGCATTAATAGGGGCACAAAGCAAGGAATATGAAGAAGTACTGCAGGATTTTATTTCTATTGCACACCAAGCCTGTGTATGTTCATCTATTTTTGTATAGGTTTTTTTACCTTGTATTTTTGCTGCCAGTAATTAAACTGAAAGCTGGGTAGAGCCATGCCACCTTCTGCCTTAGGTCTTTGTAAGGTCGCTCTTTGAATACGTTTATGTTTTAAGTTCCAAATAAATGAGGCTATGGTTGAATCTAATTGCTTAAAAATAATTTATTGGTGTATATTGGAATGTTTTGAATTAAAAAGAGAAGCTTAGGAAGGAAATTCATCTTAACAAACCTTGGCCTTTAATAAATCCAGTTTGATTTTTGTGATATTACCAAAGGCAGCACTTTCTCAATCCTTCTAGATAAGACTTTGGAGAGTATCTAAATATAATTATTCAGAAGTGAAATTGGTCTGTATGATGCACATTGTAATAAATCCTTATTTTGTTTAGGAAAGATGGTGATTAATGTTTGGTGAAAAGTGTGAGGTAGAATTTGATTGTCTCTTGCTTCTGCAAATGTTGCTAATAATAGGGGAGCTAGCTGAGTGGAGAATTTCTTATAAAATTCAACAGGGTAGTCATCAGGGTCTGCTGCTTTCCTACTCTGAAGTGACTTTATAGCATCTAGTAATTCTGATAGCGCCAGAGGTTTATCCAATTCCTCTGCACTAAGAGCATCTATTTGTGGTATTTGTAATGCATCCAGAAATGCATTAGATTGTGTGTTGTCTTCTTTAAAGTCAGTAGAATATAAGGATTTATAGTAGTCTCTAAATGCGTGGATTATGTTTTTATGGTCAATGATTTTATCCCCGTTCGTGTTGGTGATTGCTGGGATTGCACTGCGAACTTCTTGCTTGTGGATTTGTTAAGCTAAGAGCTTATTAGCTTTCTCTCCGTGTCCATAGTAATGATGTCTTGATTTAAAAATGTGTTGTTCAGTTTCTTTAGTTGTTAAGCGGTTGATCTTTGAATGCAGAGCCTGCATTTTCCTATGAAGAGCCCTCACTTGGACTGTCATGTTCTTGATCTATTCTATAATTTCGCTGGTTAGCTCTGATACCTTCTTGGTTTCTAATTTATTTCTGTGGGAAAGATAGGAAATAATCTGTCCTCTTAAGAAGGCCTTTAGAGTTTCCCAGAGTATTCCTCCAGAGATCTCTGAGGATGTATTTGTCTGTAGAAAGAAACTGATTTGTTTTGATATAAATTCTGTACAGTTCTCGTCTGCTAATAGAAGTGGGTTTAAGATGCCATCTGCAAGATGAGTATGTGGGGCATAATGATTTTAGCTCCAAGATCAGAGGGGCATGGTCGGAAATAACAATAGCGCCATTACTTGTAAGATTTAATTGTAGGTAAGAAATTATTATCTATAAAGAAATAATCAATTATTGAGTAGCAATGATGCACTGTTGAGTAGAAGAAATATGTTCTTGAGTTTGTGTTTAGAAATCTCCAGGGGTTTGAAAAGTTGTGGTCAGTTAAAACTGTCATTTTCTTTGCAGTGTCAGATGTCATCCCCATGTGGCCGGAGACCTATCTAAGAGTGGATTTAAAACACAAGTCCCAAGCCATTATAATTTTATGAGTGTTCACATTGGCAATGGATGTAAATACATTTCTCATGAATTTCCTATCATCGACATTGGGTGCATATACATTTATCAAAATCACTTTACAGTTAAATAAATTGTCCATGACAATCACATATCTCCCTTCAGGATCAGATACTTCATCTGTATGGTACAGATGAGACTGTTCTATGTATGGGAATTCACACACCTCTAGTTTTCTTTGTAAAGTTGGAATGGAACATTTGGCCAGTCCAGTTTTTTTACAGCCGGAACTGATCCTTGCTTAATAAGTGAGTCTCCTGTAAAAATTCTATTTTAGCATTTAGACCTGTTAGGTGAGAGAATAATTTCTTTCTCTTTAATCTGTGATTCAGGCCTTTAACATTCCAGATCACAAAGTTTACTGTCCCATCATGGAGACATTGATTTTGAATGTTTGATGTCATTTTGTAGTCTTAACTGGAAGTGAGACAGCTTTAACTTTAATTTCCAATTTTCACGGTTATTGCCATGCAGCCGTTTGTTACATTGGTAATTATAATTATAAGGATTAAAAGGATAGATTAGATAAAGCTTGCTCTCTTTCTCTTCTCCCCCCTTATCCCCCCATTTGAGGCTGGCCACTTCACAAAGTCCCAGTCCGCTGACATACCTAGAGACAGAGCACGTCCAAAACAAAACAAGCCCCCCAGCAGCATTTAAGGATTAAAAAGTAGAGATATCTATTGTCGATAAAGTCTAAATACTACAGTATATGCGTAAAATATAATCTTCAACAGTCTTGAAATATTAAGATAGTAAACCCAGGGAATGGTGTTAAAAGTGGCCCTGGATAAGCATAGTAAACCCTAATGCAATAATAATAATAACAATAAACCAAGGGTATGATGGTAAACAGTCTCCTTTAGAATAGTAAAAAAAAAAATACTTTAATTTCTTCCACACATACACATATAATTAAAACATAAACAGAAAGTGGCCGAGATGAGAAAAGGACATATAATTATGGTACCCGTATCGTTGCAAGTGGATAGCAGGTGATATCTTCTTGCCATGCGATGACAGGATGAAACTCACTATCATATTTCAAAAAGTTTTAGGATCAGCTATCTTAACTCCTTGTCTACTTCCTCCGTGGTGTAGAAGATGCAATATTTGTCTTGAATATCCACTTTCAGTTTGACAGGATACAAGAGGCTGTATCTGATATTGGCTTTCCGTAACCGCTGTTTCATATTGTAAAAGTGGCACGCTTAGCAGCTGTTGAGAGTGAGAAATAAGGGAAAATCATGAATGTGGTTATTTTCAGATTTAATCTCTTGTTTCTGTCTGAGAAGTGACATTACATTAAGCTTTAATTGTAATCTTTTAAAAGCGAACAATTAGAGTCCTAGGTTTAGAGGTATTTGATCCACGTATGCAATAAGCTGTCTCTATCTCGGTATCTGATTTAAAGTCCTCTCAATTATTTTTGAGAATAGTTTCTCTATGAGTTTCACTGGGTTTGGACTTTCACGATTCTCAGGTAGACTTTGATTCTAATATTATTCCTTCTGCATCCATCTTCCAGAGCCGCAAAGTCTGTCTCCTGTAGTTTTTGCATTTGTAATTCGTAGCTGTAGCTTTTCCATTTGCGGTAGATGCCAATTGTTCAGCTGTTTCAATTCAAGTCGTGGAATGTCTGTTTAACGTCTTCCAGCTGATCGGCAAGTCAGCTCTCAGTTTGAACACATTTTCCTGAATGTGTTCCTCAATTTTCCCAGCATACCTTTAAAGGCTGCATCAAAGAGATTATACGTTTTTCCAGGTCTTTATTATCCTCTTGCAGCTCCAGCTGTAGCGTCTCATTTGTCTTCTTGCTTAAAGACAATAAGATAAATGAGCAAGACATTTATTTCTTTCTTTAAATTTTTCTGAATGTCTTTCTTGAGCTCATTTTTGGTCTTAGCTGTGGCCACTGTTGTGATCATTACCTTCAGTTCGACAGATCATTTCGCTTTCATGTCTCAGGGTGATGTGGCAATTCCCATTACTGCCAATGCTTCTGGCTCATAAGGAGTAGATGAAAGTGTGGACTGCAAGGCCATCTCCAGTTTCAATTGATCTTCTCGAATAGGTGAGCTATTGTGATCTTCATCACTTGCACCTTCACTCCCATTTTCGCGCTCGACTGGAAATGATGCAGCAGAGCGGGGTCCTAGGAAGTCTATGCTTTTGCCTGCCTGTTCCAGGTCAGTCTCTGAAAGGCCGTACCTTCCACTTGGACTTGATGCCTGTCTAGACTTGGATGTAGCTTTAGGTTTCTTTTCTGTTTCTTTCGACCCTTTCTTGTTACTCATGTTTAATACTTGTAGAAATGT
>NW_024377028.1:0-26801 GCF_016835505.1 Polypterus senegalus | reverse complement strand
TCAAACAGGCAAAAAAAGGCAAACAGTAGGTAAGTTATATATATAGATGAAAAGAAGTGAAACAAAATGCCAAACAATATAAATATCTTACCTTCTCCTCCCCTAATACACACAACCCCACGAGACACAAGTCATCCCCATTCAAGTAGACCCGCTAAAATACAGTTCTCTGTGTTTTGTAAGAGAGCAAATACAAAGACTAAAACTGTTAAGTTTAACTTTGGTGGGGCAGAGAAGTAAAAAGTCTAAGGAGGATGGACAGGGATAAGCTTTTTAAGGTGGAAACAGTCAAGGAGCAGTGGAACAGGTTTAAAAATCTTTTACATGTAATGCAGGAAATATAAAGACCTAAATTGGAATTAGTAGGAAATTATAAAAACAACTCTGCAATGGGTTAAAAAGAGCTGAAAAAGGATCTAGAAAGGAAAAAACAGACGATAAGGCATATAAGACTAAACTCTAATGTGAATCTTAGGGTGTTTAAAAACAGGAGGGCAAGCATTCAGAAGGATATTAGGGAGGCTAAATGACAGTTATAGGGGAATACAGCAGATAAGGCAAAAGACGACCCAAAGAGATTCTTTTAGTATTTTAGTAGTAAAAGAACAGACAAGGAGGAGGTGAAGTTCATCAGGAATAGTAAAGAGAAAATAAAAAATACAGACAGTGAAATAGTGGATGTTGTGATATTTTTCTGCAGTCATCACATTTGAGGAAGTGGATAATCTCCAGCAATAACAGGGACTATTAAAGAGGTACTGAGGGATTAGAAGATTATAGAGAGAGAAGAGCTGCTCAGATTTAAATAGGCTGAAATCAAACAAATCACCAGGACCAGAAAATGTTTACCCTCGAGTTCTTAAGGGGGTTAGCGAGTACATATAGAAACCATTGACACATTTTTAGGAAGTCACTGAGCTCTGGGGAAATTCTGAAGGACTGGAAATTGATCTTGTTTTGTAAAAAAGGGTGACAGGGCAGATCCAAGCAACTACAGGCCAGTAAGCTTAATATGCGTCACAGGTAAGTTAATGGAAGGAATTATTAAGGAGAAGATTGAGCAGCACATGGCAAAGACAGGAGTTATTGGGAACAGTCAGCATGGGGTCAAAAGAGGGAGGTCGTGTTATACCAACATGCTGGAATTCTATGAGGAGGCAACAAAAGGATACAAACACGGGATAGCATATATTTTTTCAACAGGAGCAGATAGTGAAGCTCAGTATATTTAAAGACAATCTGGAATCCGTTGAATTTTCACAAAGGGACTTGTACAGCACACAGGCTTGGTAAATAAATTTCAGTGTCAGTAAATGTAAAATATTATGCATACAAAGTAAAAATGTGAGGTTTGAATACACAATGAGGTCTGAAAATTAAAAGTACATCGTATGAGAAGGATGTAGGAATCATTGTGGACTTGACACTGTCAACTGCCAAACAGTGTTCAGTAGCCATTAATAAGGCTCAACTAATGTCAGGTTATATAGCGCCTTGATGTGTGGAGTCCAAGTCCAAGGAGGTTCTGCTCAAGCTTGATAACACAGTGGTGAGGCCTCATCTGGAGCGCTGTGTGCTGGTTTGGTCTCCAGGCTACAAAAAGGACATAGCAGTGCTAGAACAGGTCTAGAGAAGAGCAACTAGGCCCAAGGAAAAAAAGAATAAGAGAGGACATGATCAAGTCAAGTCAGTCAAGTTGGGGAGCATGCACTGGTACAATACGTTGCCGCACTCACTACACGACAAAACAACTCGGGATCCCGGTTTGCAACCCCCCAGGCAGACACGCTGTCCAGTCCCACCATCCAGAAATGACCCTCTATCTGCAGCAGCCAGGTGTTACGTGAGCGACCCATTGGCCTGGTCCAGCCACTCGGGTCCCCAACAATGAGGACCTTATGAGCCAGACCACCCTCGGGGAAACGCGCGACATGACTGTAGTGAATGTAACTGATGCTCCCTCATAATGCAGGTAATGCGCCTAATTCGGGACTCCATGAGCAACACAAAGTCAAACCAACGGTACCCAAGGATGTTCTGAAGAGAGACAGTACCAAGGGAGTCCAGTCTTCATCCCAGGTCACTGGATAGCATCCATGTCTCGCAACCATATAGCAAGACAGGAAGCACCAGGATTCTAAAGACTTGAACCTTCGTCCTTTTGCATAGATATCAGGAGCGCCACACACCCTTTTCAAGCAACCTCATGACCCCCCATGCTCTCCCAATCCGTCTACTGACTTCATAGGAAGAGTCACCATAGTCATGAATGTCACTGCCAAAGTAAGTAGACCTCTCAACAAGGTCGACACTCCCTCCGCAAAAAGACACTGCTGATGACCGTGCCCAAGATGTCATTAAAGGCCTGGATCTTGTTTCTTATCCAGGACACTTGCAAGCCCAGACACTCAGACTTCTCACTCAGTCTCTCGTGATCTCCGATCAGAGCCTCCATTGACTGCATGAAGATCACATCATTGTCAGAAAAGTCAAGATCTATGAATCTTTCTTCACCAACAGATGCCCCACAGCCGCTGGACCCCATGAACCTGCCCAACACTCAGTCCATACAAGCATTGAACAGAGTAGGAGCAGAACACACAGCTGATGAATCCCAGAATCAACTGGGAAAAACACAGAAGTCTTGCCTCCACTCTCCACTGCACTCACAGTACCAGTGGACAGGCCGGTAATGATATCCAGCAACCTCGAGGGGATCCTGCGAACCCTCAGGATGTCCCACAGGGCAGCTCGATCAACTGAGATGAACGCTTTGCGAAAATCAACAAAGGCTGCAACGAAACTCTGCCAATAGTCGCGTTTGCGCTCCATGAGAACCCTCAGTGCCAGGATGCGGTCAATGTTCAACTTCTTAGACGTAAAACCAGACTGTTCCAGCCATTGGTAGGTGAGTAGGTGATCACAGATCCTATTGAGGATGACCCTAGCAAGGACCTTACCTGGCACAGAGAACAGTGTTATCCCCCTGTAGTTTCTGTAATCCTGGCGATCATCCTTCTCTTTCCAGATAGGGACGACAAGTCACGTTCTCCAGTCTGTTGATGATGCCAGTCTCCCAAATGGAAGCAAAGATTGCTTGTAATGCCAGGAGGGCAGCCTTACCACCAGCCTGGAGAAGTTCACCCTGGACACCACAGATCCGTGCAGCCTTTCCTCCCCTCAGGTGGTACACCACCTGTGCCATCTCAATGAGACTGGGGGGTTCAAAGCTAATTGGAGGATCAGCCACAAGAACCGTGAACCAGAGATATCCAATGTCCTAGCCAGATGATCAGCTTTGAGCAACTGCTCAAAGTAATGAGACAAGTGTTTAAAATTATGAAGGGAATTAGTGCAGTGGACCGAGGCGGTGACTTTAACAACAACACAGGGATACAGACTGAAACTTGTTAAGGGTAAATTTTGCAAAAACATTAGAAATCTTTTTCTCTCAGAGAGAACCACAAATACAGGGAATAAGTGACCAAGTAGTGTGATGGACAGCAGGACTTCAGGAACCTTCAAAACTTGAATTGATGTTATTTTACAAAAAATAAGCTGATAGGACTGGCAAGCTTTGTTGGGCTTAATGGCCTGTTCTCATCCAGATTGTTCTAAAGTTGTGATGTTCTTTCTATCAGTGAGTGTGGAGGAGAGGGTGGCTGACTGGTATTCTTAACTGTGAGCATATGGTGTGGAGATGAAGGTGCAGACTGACCACTAGCGTCCAATGATGGGGCCTCACAGGTTGAAAATAATGGTGACAGATGGTAGTGCTGGAGAGTATTTTAGTGGTGTAGCTTAAAGGACAATATTCAGATGTGCTGTACAGTCATTCCAGTTAGTTGACATAATGTATTGATAATGTGTTGACTGTTGACTCAGTTGTAAATTATTTATTGTACTTATTCTGCAGCATTACTCCTTCAGTTAATAAGACAGTGATCGGAACTGAGTAACAAATAAACAAAATTCACCAGCTAGACAGATAAGTGAGAACAAAGCTACAATACTAAGGCACATGGAATCTTATATATAAAGCAGACCTGTGACAATCCTGTGGCCTTGTATGTCTGTTATCAGCCAGCTGATGCTCCGGAACGTTTCTAGTGTGCTCCGTAAAAGCAACCGACAGTTTTATCACGAAAAATCCATAGTATTATTTGTTTGTCATTTAATGTTTGTTGTTGTTAAGAGTATTTTCATCTTGCATTATTCTTATTGTAACAATGTTGTAATGGTAATAGAATTAAATCAACCTAATAATAATATTAATTTAATTGACGTTTTCTTCATTCTCTAAAATTCTGCATGTAAAAACTTATTACTACACCACAAAACAAAAATGAATTTGTCAAAAAATCTTAAAAAAGGCTTTGCTTTTCTCTTCGTTTTTACACTACCTTGAACTTATTCTGTGATTATATTTTGATGAATACTGTATAGGCTACCTAATTCATTATATATAAGATAATTAAGCAATTTTATTTTTTATCATCTACCATAAGCATCCTATATTCATTTTGTGGATTCAGCAACTCTCTTTGTGATTTTTGTTTATTTCTTAATGAATGAAATGTCATTTATTTCACTGCATCGTAGCTAATGTGCTGGTGTTACAATTTATTCATAAAAAAGTAATGTGAAGGTTTTTTTTTAATATGTTCATAATAAAAAAAAACAAATTAAGTTGTCAAAATCGAAGGTAAAGTATAGACCAAATATAGCTATGGTATTTAACTTATACTATTTATTTATAAAGGTGAAATATTGAACCTTTAATTGATTGTAAAACAGTTTCAATTTGTAAGAGACTAATTGGAGAATTAAATACATATGTACAGATATGAGTGTTTATTGACATAAATTTATGTTCAAGACTGAAAGATTATTTTCTCCCCAGCAACACCGAGTATTTCAGCTAGTCATTAATATTTCATTTAATATTACACAACAAAATAAGTTATTAAACACACTGTACTGCATCATTAAAACAGAATGTGCTGCATCAGGTAATTGGCCCGTCAATAAGGATGTTTTCAGTGCCTTTTAAAAGCAGCCGGAAAGGTTTTTTGTTTTTTAATTTTATTTATTTTGTTTTTTCCCTTCTTTTTTTATGTGGATTCATTCCTTTATCTTGAATGAATAATTGAGATTTGGACTCGTTGAACAAATTTATGGTTCTGAAAATCCAGAGCCCGATTCCTTGTATGTCATTATAGATGTGGCCAATAAATGTAATTCTATGATTCTGTGAACAAGAAAACCTGCTGCTAGTGAAAATAAAAAACAGATGATACGAGCTTAACAACTGGATTTGGGGTTTTGTTTGTTCATTTGTTTTGTTTTTCTTTTAATGAGAAATGAGTCTAAGCAGTCCTATTCTTGGATTGTTTCTCATATGCAATAAGTCATCTGTAAGAGCCATTTTCCTAGTTCTATAAAATGTATGAATATTTACTAGATATAATGCATAAAATATGGGAGGTTCCTAAAACCCCCGTGAATAGAATTGAGTTGGTATTTTCCTGTCATTTCTTAACAGTTTTGAGTAAACAATGTTCTTTAGTAAGTGTTTAGCCTTACCTTGTGTAAGGTATAGAGGCATACGGTTTTTTAACCGTGTCCTTGAACGAATTCCTTTTTATGCTCGTGTTTGTGCATATGCATGTCACTGAGCCTGGTGCATATCTAA
The DNA here is from genome assembly GCF_016835505.1 of Polypterus senegalus. Lineage (NCBI taxonomy): Eukaryota > Metazoa > Chordata > Cladistia > Polypteriformes > Polypteridae > Polypterus > Polypterus senegalus. The sequence continues at coordinate 21,106 of NW_024377028.1, read as the reverse complement.
GTGCCAACGGCCTAAGGGTCTTTTGAGTGTAAAGTAACTCGTAAATTAAAAGATCTAAGTTTTGAACCGTATGTTTAAAGTATACAGAAGAAGAAATAAATAACCTTTAAGTACAGAAGTAACCAAAGCTTCAAAGTTTATAGAAGATACATTTTTCCCTTTTTTGCCTTTATTCTTTGTGTGTAACTATTTTTCTTTTTATTCTTGTATGGATTATTTGCCTTTAACTTTCACTAAATATTTTTAAAAATGAACTTTTGGACTGAGAGATTTCTTTGACACGCGTCTTACCCGTGCCTGACTTCACCTTATATAAAGGCGGCTACATCATCCCTCATGGTGATTTCTAGCTGACTATTTAGTTATATAATTTCAGATCAGTTCTCTTTTGTTCAGATGTGATTCTTTAAGTGGAGTATTCTTGGGTACAGAGAAATCCTCTTACCTAACAAAATGTAATAAAAAGCTCAGTGTCTGTGTTTTTGTTCTTTACACAATTCCACTCCCTTGGTCAATCTCAACAACAATTAGCACACATAGACCACTTTTGTAGGAAGACCGTAATCTACTTTGTAACATGAAATTCTGATCCTGGGGGTACCTTTCTTTTTTTTTCCTTTTTTGTACAGTTAGTTTTAATGTCAGTGCCACCTGGTGGCTCAGAGCAAGTAAAACAGACAGATGGTGAACTAACAGGCCAAAGGACCAGAGCTTAAAATGACTAACATGTTCAACGCTGGAAGCTGCAGCTAATAATTTAATAATTAACAACTGCAGACTTCACCCCCCAATCCCAGCATCATAGAAAAGCAATTTATAAAGTGTCAGTCATTAAACCTTTACTTAAAAAGTCAGACCTAGACCCACACATACTAAATAATTATAGGCCTATTTCAATTTTACCCTTTCTCTCTAAAATACTAGAAAAAGTAGTCGCCAATTCAGTCACACCTTATGCATTACAATTTATTTGAGAAATTCCAGTCTGGTTTCTGCACTGGTCATAATACAGGAACGGCACTAACACGGGTTGTAAACGACATTCTGATATCCTCTGATGAAGGAAACTCCACTGTAATTATGTTGCTAATGCCATTGACCATTCGATTTTACTGCACAGGCTAGAAAACGATGTTGGACTCACAGGCCCCGTGCTCACTTGGTTCAGTTCTTATTTATCAAATCGATTCCAGTATGTACAGAAATGTGCTGACAGGACTCCATCATTATACACAGAAGTTCAATATGGTGTCTCGCAGGGCTCAGTAATCAGACCTTTACTGTTTTCACTTTACATGCTTCCACTGGGATCTCTCATTAGGAAACATAATGTTAATTTTCACTCGTATGCAGATGACACCCAGTTATACCCTCTTTTAGATCAAATGAAGTTTCTCCGATGTTGTCTTTAATTAGTTGTGTTACTGAATTAAAGGAGTGGATGAATGAGAACTACTTGTCTTTAAATACAGATAAAACAGAGATGTTAATTATTGGAGGGAATGACGCTGATCACAACAATATTCTGTCATCATTTAACTCAGTTGGAATCACCATTAATTTTACTGAATCAGCCTGCAATCTAGGAGTTCTCTTTGTCTGTAGCGTGTCATTTAAAGCTCATATTATAAAGTTGTCCAAATCATGTTTCTTCCATCTTAAAAATGTTGGGAAATTAAGGCGCTTTCTAAATAAACAGGATTCCTGCATTTATCTCTAGTAGGACTGACTACTGCAATGCGGTGTTCACTGGCTGTTCAAACTGGTCTTTATACAGCCTCCAGTTAATCCAAAATGCTGCTGCAAGAATTATTACAAGAACAAGAAAATATGAACACATAACTCCAGTTCTTAAATCCTTACACTGGCTCTCGATTAAGTTTAGAGCAGATTTCAAAATCCTCCTTTTAACATATAAAGCATTAAATGGCCGAGATCCGGCTTACTTGTCTGAACTTATCATGACTTACAAACCTGAGCACACATTAAGATCTCAAGATGCCAGTCTGCTTAGGATTCCAAGGATTAATAAAATAACAGTGGGAGGTCGAGCTTTTAGTTACATGACCCCTAAACTGTGGACTTGTCTGCCTACTACTATAAGAGATGTCCCTTCGGTCTCAGCTTTTAAATCCCAGCTGAAGACTCACTACTTCAGTTTAGCACACCCTGACTAGAGCTGCTGATTAACTGTACAGACTGCATCTCTGTTGTCAGTCATTAGCACTAAAACATAAGTAACATGACAGTTAGAATTGAATACTAACCCTCACCTATTCTGTTTCTGTTCTTGGTACTCAAATATGGCACTTGGTGCCACTGCCCACCTGCCAAGTTGTTTTGCCTGCTTAAGGTAAAGTCATCTCTGATGGAGGATCGCAGGAATCGTGGGGTAGAGGGGTCCTTTTATCGGATGGGCTGACCCAGCGCTGTTTCAGCTGTGGAATGTACAATAGGGGGAGTCGGTTTGATGGCCGAGGTCTCTAGGACTCTAAACAAATCCAAATCATATTATTGGATATCATCTACTGTTAAATTCTGGTCTGTATTTGTAAAATTTTTATTTTTATACTGTATTGATGATTTGTTCTGTTCTGTGTATTGTATTGTATTGTATTGACTCCTTCTTTTTGACACCCTCTGCACACCCAACCTACCTGGAAAGGGGTCTCTACTTTGAACTGCCTTTCCTGAGGTTTCTTCCATCTTTTCCCTACTAGGATTTTTTGGGAGTTTTTCCTTGTCTTCTTAGAGAGTCAAGGCTGGGGGGCTGTCAAGAGGCAGGGCCTGTTAAAGCCCATTGCGGCACTTTGGTGTGATTTTGGGCTATACAAAAATAAATTGTATTGTATAAAGTTCATCTTTTGCACGTAATGATATATAGCATGAAAAACACTTTCATGATGCAATGGCATACAAAACATTTTGCAAACTGTACATCTCAGACAGATCTGCCACATTGCACTAATAAACAAGGGCTATTTTACTTAAAAAAAGTACATTATAAAAATACCTCCGCTTTGAGATTGTCTCTCCTCTTCTTCTTTTTTCTGATTTCTCTTTTCAGAAGCGGATGGACATATTCTTTTAGATGCCATTTCAACACTAGACTGCACTTTATCTCCGTGTCTTCTCTCAGATTGGTAACACGTGCCACTAGTTGAGAATCAAGTAGCACAGTTGATAATTGCCACCCACCTACCAACCCATAATAAACACATAAGCTACCCACAATCTGTCACTCAATAGGAGTGAACCAATCAAACACCTGCCACCTTAGCAGAACCAGTTTGATTGTTCTGTCTCCACCATGATGCCTAAGTCCCAAAACACAAACAAGTAGTGTAAATAAAAAAAAAAAAACTTGAATGTAGCCAATGAGGGGGCACTCTAGTGGTGCTCAGGGTCCAAACCTTCAATTGCAGTGTCTTCCAGAGCCTTGTCATTCATTATCGTTTTTTTTCCTTTCCTTGCTATTCTACTCAAAATGCTCTGTCAGGTGTCTGAAGACGCTCCTTACTATCTCTCCATGTTTTAGTGCTGTTCTTTTTGACAAAGGCCTGATATCACCCAAGGATGAGGAGAAGGTGGCAGCTTAGCTTTACCTATGGATGTGGCAGAGGTGAGGATGTGGCTGTGGAGGTGGTGGTCTTCAATAACAGGGTATTACACATCCAGAATATGTTGTAGCTCTGTGAGAAAATCATGTATCCACGTAAAGGAGACATTGGGTGCAAATTCACCACAGAAGACAACAAATTGTCTCACTTTCATGCTCCAGTCTACTTAGAAAAATAAAAGAGCAAATTGGAAAGGAGGACTTTGGGGTTTTTATTTCTCGGTTAAACTTTATAAAATATGAGGGAATCTTCCTTTAAAAAACAACAAATATTTTATGTGACGATGTGTCCTGCTGGTAAAGCCTCCTGGCTGCCATCCCTCATAGCAGCCATCCCTCAAGATTTCCCCTCATTAGAAGCGATGCAAATATCAGGGATTGTAACATCTAGTCCTTTCATTGAATCTGAACTCTGGAGCGATCCAGTGACCGCTGCGAAAGGGCAGCTGACAATCAGGGAAAGACCAGATGACAGCCTGGAAAGACTGCTGACAGGAGAGAATAGTCCCCAAAGGGGCTAGTATGGGTTAGCGCCTCATACCAGCAGGACTCAGTGCTTGTTAGCGTTTTCTGGGTCCACCCATTATTGCTACAAAAACTTCGAAGGAGAAGATACCCCTAGGGTCTGCGAGAGCGGGGGCGGAAGAAGTCCCATTCCGGACGGATTTTACGGCAACAGACCTTGAAACGGTACTGACGATGAATAGGACAACCAGCATTGCAATTAATGGACCTTCAATGCTGGCAGGAAAGAAGCTACAGAGCTGCATCTGTGGCTGGTCAAGGCTAACAAATGACATGGGCCTTAAAATCCACCAAGGCAGGAAGAAGTGCCTCAGTGAGCTTAGAAAAAGGCCTCGCATTGACCAATACTTCTTATGAAGTAAGTCAAATCAGTCAAATGAAGCCCAGAGGCAGGAGAACCCCCACAGTCCTCAGAGTATCAGCACCTCGAATGAAGCTCAGCGTTGTACAGATCCTTCTACAGTCTCCAAATTGGAGCCCAGTCAAGTACAGCCAGCAGTAGTTTCCAGTCTAGAGCCTAGCCAGCCACACCAAATATCAGGCCCTAGTCCAGGGCCCAGCCGAACAACATCAGCCTCTAGTGTCGAGTCCAGCCACCAACAGCTAGCAACACAGTTCAGTATAGAATTAAGCCAGCCAGAGCCAACATGATGTTCCATCCCAGAGCCCAGCCAGCCGCTACCAGCAACAGAAAGAAAGATGGAAAGTAGGAAATCTCAGATTCTGTGGCCCAGATCCAGTGAGAAGAAAGAGTGGGAATCCATTGACTCAGAACTGGTTCTTATACTAGAACAACAAAAGGGTCCCATTGAAAGGAAGCTGGAGAACCTGGGAACCATCATCTACAGCTATGGTGCCGAGAGGTTTGGGGTAAAGAGCAAGACACAGAGGCAGCAGAAAAAGGTCCTTTTAACCAGCCATAGTCAAGGAGTCAGTGGGAAATTGACAGGTTGGTGAAAGAGAGAATACAACTGAGGAAACAATGGAGGAGGGCCTATGAGACAGAAAGGGTGGGACTTGCTGATCTGCAGGATGAAATAAAGCAGCTGCTTACTAAGTTGCGAAGAGTAGAGCACCTCAGACGACAACGCAAGAGGAAAGAACGGACAAGGACCCTCTTCTACAGCAACCCATACAGCTTTGTTAAGGGCCTTTTTGTCCAAGAGAAGAGTGGGTGCCTCAAGGTGCCCATGAAAGACCTGGAAGAACACCTGAGGAAAACTTACTCTGATGGTCGGAGGCATGAGCCACTCACCATCCTGAGCGACATGCCACCTATTAAGGCACCTGAACACCAAATGGACATAGGGCCCCCCACATGGAATGAGGTGGAGAAGATAGTGAAGCAGGCAAGATCAGCATCAGCCCCTGGGCCCAATGGCATTCCATATAGGCTCTATAAAGCACCCCTGGAGTCCTCAAATACCTGTGGAAGTTGATGAAGGTAGAAAGGAGTGATTCCAAGGGCTTGGCAAAGATCAGGAGGTATTCTGATCCCTAAGGAGAAGAACTCCTCATCCATCAGCCAGTTTTGCCAGATCAGCCTGCTGAATGTAGAGGGAAAGATCTTCTTCAGTGTCTTGGCCCAAAGGTTATCTATTTTCTTGCAAAGAAACGACTATGTTGACACATCAGTGTAGAAGGCCGGTATCCAGGGCTTCTCGGGATGTCTGGAGCATGCCAGTGTCATCTGGCACCAGATTCAAACTGCCAAGAAGGAACGGAGAGACCTTCATGTGGTCTTTTTAGACCTTGCCAATGACTTTGGGTCGGTCCCTCATGAGATCTTGTGGATGGCCTTCAACTATTTCAGTGTACCAAACCACGTCACAGAGCTGGTCAAGAGCTACTATCAGGATCTACAGTTTTGTGAAACAGCTGAGAACAATACCACCACCTGGCAGCACTTGGAAATTGGAGTTATGGCAGGCTGTACTATTTCCCCTTTGGCATTTATCATGGCAATGGAGATGGTCATACGGGCATCCCGTTGGGTAGTAGGAGGTGAGAGAATCGAGTGGTTTCCATCTTCCTCCCATCAGAGCCTACATGGACGACATGACCATCATTACAACAACAAAGCCATGTACTAGGCGATTGCTACAGAACCTCCAGGAAAACATTTAGTGGGCAAGAATGGAGTTTAAGCAAAGCAAATCTCGCAGCATCTCCATCATAAAAGGAAAACTGACAGCTGAGCGGTTCTATATCAGTGGAGAACTAATTCCAACAGTCTTAGAGAAGCCCATCAAGAGTCTCGGGTGGTGGTATAATGCAGACCTCAATGACACCCGGCAACTTGAACAACTACGGCATGACATGACTAATGGCCTCAGGCAGATTAATAACACCGCACTCCCAGGGAAATTGAAGCTCTGGTGCCTCCAGTTTGGGTTATTACAGACTGTTGTGGCCGTTGACCATGTACGAGGTCTCGCTCATTCATGCCAATCGACTGGAGAGGCTAGTGAGCTCTTACGTGAGGAAGTGGCTTGGACTACCAAAATGCCTCAGCAGTGTTGGACTCTACAGCGACAGAATACTGTCACTGCCCATTTCTAGCCTGGTTGAGGAGTTCAGATGTGCAAAGGTGAAGCTGGACATGTCACTCACGGATTCCCGGGATCCCATAGTGAGAGGCGCTGCTCCCACCCTAGCAACAGGGAGGAAGTGGACCCCAGCCACAGCTGTGCTACAGGCCAAATCTGCTCTTCTCCATCGTAACGTGGTGGGCCACGTCCAACAGGGCAGAGAAGGGTTTGGTCTTGGAGCAGTAACACCTCTCTGGCAACAGGCATCTGCAACCGAACGTCGAATCATGGTGGTAGAGGAGGTGCGTCGACAGGAGGAAGCAGCCACACGTGCCAGAACTGTAGCGCAGGCCAAGCAGGGCCTCTGGATGAAGTGGGAGGATGTTGAAAAGATTAAACTCACATGGAGTGAACTCTGGGGAATTTAGTCCAACAGGCTGCACTTCATCATCCGAGCCACATGTGATGTGCTGCCTTCTTCCATAAATCTGCAGCTGTGGTTTGGAAAGGATCCATCTTGCCCCCTGTGTACAGTCCCAGCAACACTCAAGCACATCCTGGTTGGTTGTAGGACTAGCCTCACTCAAGGCAGATACACATGGAGACACAACCAGGTCCTCAGGTGTCTAGCTGAGAAATTTGAGTGCAAGAGGGAATCCATCAATGCCCAACCATTCACCAACCAGGAGGTGCGCCAGTACCCACCAGCATTTGTCCGGGAGGGGGACAAGCAGAGGACTAGCCCTTCAACCCTGGATCTGGGACTGCTGAAGGTAGCCAGGGATTGGCAGATGCAAGCTGACTTGGATCAGAGGTTCATCTTCCCCACAGAGATCGTAGCAACTACTCTGCGACCCGACCTCGTCCTTTGGTCTAACTCTGGAAAACTTGCTTACGTCATCGAGCTGACAGTACCATGGGAGGATGCCATTGAGGAAGCCTTTGAATGTAAGAAGCTGCGGTATGCCAACTTAGCAGCTGAGGCAGAGAACAGAGGCTGGAAGATCAAGGTGCACCCTGTGGAGGTGGGGTGTAGGTGGGGTGTAGGGGCTTTGTGGCCAGTACAACAGTGAAGCTCCTTAGAGAGGTTGGAGTCAGGGGACAGGCCCACCGACAGGCTATCAGAGAATTGACTAACACTGCTGAGAGGACCAGTCACTGGCTATGGCTGAAGAGGGAGGACATCACTTGGGCAGCTAAGGCAATCAGCTAAATGTGAGACACACGCCCAGGCTTGATCAACCTGTGGTGGGCCTGCCTCAGCAAAGGGTGTCTTGTGATAAGTGGCTGAAACACCCTGTGAAGTTGAGGCACACAACTGATGATGTGTCCTGCTGGTAAAGCCTCCCAGCTGCCATCCCTCATAGCAGCCATCCCTAAAGATTTCCCCATTAGAAGCAATGCAAATATCAGGGATTGTAACATCTAGTCCTTTCATTGAATCTGATCTAACCAGGCTTCTTTCTCTGTAGCTTTTCCTGCCAAGACCACCAGGGCAAAATGGAAAGGGGCAGGGAAATTTATTGTCAGTAAAAGTAAAGAATTACACATAGGAAATAAAAATATGAGGTTTTGAATACACAATGGGAGGTCTGAAAATCGAAAGTCCACCTTATGAGAAGGATTTAGGAGTCATAGTGGACTCTACGCTATCAATTGCCCAACAGTGTTCAGAAGCCATTAAGAAAGCAAACTGAAAGTCAGGTTATATAGCGCCTTGATGTGTGGAGTACAAGTCACAGGAGGTTCTGCTCAACCTTTATAACACAATGGTGAGGCCTCATCTGGAGTCCTGGGTGCAGTTTTGGTCTCCATAAAGACCAAAGATCCATAGGAGAGCAAATCAACTGATTCCAAGGCTATAGAGGATGAGTTATTAGGAAAGATTAAAAGAGCTGAGCCTTGACAGATGATAAAGAGGAGACCTGACTGAAGTGTTTAAAATGATGAAGGGAATTAGACCAGTGGATCAAAACGGTGACTTTAAAATCAGTTCATCAAGAACATGGGGACACAGTTAGAAACTTGTGAAGGGGAAATTTCACGCAAACATTAGGAAGTTTTTTTTTTACACAAAGGACGACAGACACTTGGAATAAGAGAACAAGTCATGTAGTAGACAGGGGGACTTTAGGGACTTTCAAAATTCGACTTGATGTTATTTTAAAAGAATGAAGTGGACAGGACTGGTGGGCTTTGTTGGGCTGAATGGCCAGTTCTCGTCTGATTGTTGTCATGTTCTACAGTTCTGTCTAACACCTCAGAAACTACAAAATGGAAATGACTTCAGTCAAAGAGCACTTCACAAAAATAAGTTATAATCTATTGTATTCTACATTTGTAATTTTAAGGACTTTTCCCTTTTTATCTATTTTTTTAATTATTTTTCTTTATTATTATAATTTCTTGTTTTAATGTTTGTAAAGCACTTTGATCTCCCTTTTATGTATAAAACTGCTGTAGAAAAAAATACTGTGTTTCTCTCCTAATTTTTTTTTTCCTTCTAGTTTTCTAGATGGCTTCAATGGATATACATTTTGGTGGATGTGTCATTTGCTTCGTGAGTACAAAAGAGTGAAAGGAAACAACAGCCTTCAACACCTCATCTCTTTATTTGCACCCTTTCCAAACATGGTGCCTCTCCCAGACACTCTTTACTTCCCTGACTTCTTTGACTTCACTTTCCTGAGTCAATGTCAGCAGGACAAAGTCGCCATTCCACAGCACAGAGAGGCTTTTCAAGATCTTCGGCGATGTGTACTCAGCAGTTTTTTGGAGTCTGTAAGGTATGTTGGCTTACTGATCAGTCGAGTTTGAGCAGACTATAAAGAGTGATGGACTCCTCTGACACAATCCTAGAGATGCACTGACTGAGGAGATCCTTCCATATCTTTTTGGATGTTTTTCCTTTTACTATTGACATCTTTTTTCATTTTCATGTTAATGTTCTTTTTTCTTTTATTATTTCCCCTTTCTCACCTTAATCTACATTGAATGTCTTCTGTCTCTTCTCTGATGTTTTATTATCTCCTTGTGTCCACCGCTCTGATTAGTTCAGTTCTTTTCACTCTTTAAACATCTAAGGCTCTTCCAGTTTGCCCATTTTGGTCTTCTTTTCTTTTTGTTGTATTTCATATCTCAACATCACAGGGGTGTTGATGGCCTCCATTAGTCCCCACTGATGATGTGCAGATGGACAGCGTAACTTATTCTTGGTCTGGTCACATAGGTGTAGAGTAATCGTGTAGTAAGTGCACATGTAGATATCAACAATTAAAATGGTTTCTCTGCTGTTTGGGTGAGATGTTTCAATTGAATTCAATTCCATGAAATTCTATTTATTTTTATGTTGTACTTCACTGAGCACAGACTTAGAGTGCTGTTAAGGATTTGCAGGTAAAACACAATTACAGACTTTAAAATTACAAATACACACAGATAAAATACTGATTAGGTTAAACACACCATAAAACATAGGAAATTAAAATAATTTAACTCAGTCATTCATAACAGACAAAGTCTGACACAGTGACAGTATTCAACTCATTTCTGGTTTTGATCACATCTTGACTGCTGGATATTTTTAAAATCCAACATGCCCTCCTATCCTGTGAGATTCTTGGCTGTCTGTTAATTCAGATGCTGCTGGAAATTTTATAAATTTCAAACTTGCCACTGAATGTTGTCTGGAGATTAGCTGACTGTCAGGACCTCCATTACCTTACATTTACATTTAGTTGACTCCAAAGCAACTTACAATAACTGAGATACAGCTGGTTACGCTTCTTCAGGTTTTCCCATTGGAGCTTTGCATTGCCAGGTGAGGTGACTTGTTCAGGGTCACACGGTGTCAGCAGTAGGATCTGAAGACACAACCTCAGGGTTTGAAATCAGAGTCTTGACTGCTACGCCACACTGCCTGCCTTTTGCGAGATCTCAATTATCTTCGTTTTCCTTGGCTTCATAAACACACTTCATGTATCAGAGCACATACTGCATGGAGTCCATGTTGCTTTACGTCGTGTATTCAGTTTGTGATTGACCCATTTTTTCAGATTTCCCACTTAGACACTCTCCTTGAGATCTATTCTGAAATTTCAGATGTAATTCCAAACAAGGGTCCCTGCAGATCCCACCCCATCGCCCACATGATCGACTGAGTTACTTCCTGAAGCCTCCTTGCCTAAGGGTCGCTGTTATCTCCTGTCCTGTTCTGAGCTGAAGGCTATCAAGGCTTATATTGGTGAAAACTTCCATAATAGTTTTATTTATCCATCTGTCAATCCTGATGGGGTTGGATTATTTTTTTATCAACGAGTTTAAAGATGAGTCACTTCACCCTTGTATTGATTTTCAGGAACTTAATAAAATTACAGTAAAGAATAATGAGCTCTTCCTCTGATCTCTTCCTTTCCTGACCAAAGGCGGACGTGTGGAATTCGGCGTTCAACACGTCATCAGGCCGCTATATATATTTAGTCCTGCCATATGGTTTGGCTCATGCGCTTGCACTATTTCCATCTTTTCTTAAGGATATCTTGTGTGATCTTTTAGGTCATTCAGTTGATTTATATCAGTGATATCTCAGTCTTTTTTAAAGATTCCATATCTCTCATAGCTCATGTAAAGGAGGCTTTGTCACGTCTTTGTGAAAATAAATTATTTGCCAATTTTTAGAAATGTAACGTTCACCAGACGTCAGTACTGTTGTTGGATTATCACATCAGCCATTCTTATATTGAAACAGACGCAGAGAAGGTTTTGTTTAGTTAGGTTTGCTTTATAAAGACTTTTTCTTTGCTGGCTGCTCCTATTACTGCACTCACGAAGAGAAGCACCTAGAAATTTACTTGAACATGTGAAGCCCAGCAGGTGTTTGATAATCTAAAGACTTGATTCATGTCTGCCGCCATTTTGAGACACCCTCACCATTTCATGGAGGTCGATGTGTTTAGTGTCAGTATGGCAGCTGTGTTATCTCAGCACTTTCTGGATATGGACAAAGTACATCCATGTGCTTATTTATTGAAGACACAATCTGCTTCTGAGCAGAACTTTGATGTGGATGATCGTGAAATGTTTGCTATTAAATTGGCTTTAGAAGAATGGTGACATTGGCTAGAAGGTACAACTCCTGAGTTTTTAATTTTTTTTGTCCATAGGAATATTAGTTCCTGAAATCTGCAAAGTGACATAATGAGAGACCAGCGCGGTGGTCCTTGTTTTTTAGTCAGTTTCACTTTTTAGTTTCTTATCACCTTGTTGATGGTCTGAAAGAAGATGCAGTTTCCAGACTGACCAAGCCTGATGTGGTGATATTTGAACACAAACCTATTAGTCCACCCTCAACATTTTTAGGAGCAACAGTCATAGAATTGCTGGAATATTTCTGGGAGTCCCTTCACTCATTGTGGTCCATTTCTCCACCACCTCCTGTGACACCTGAGTCATTTGTTCCTGAACTGGCGATTTGTAGAGTTTCAGGTGGAGTCACTCATCACCCTTTTGGGGTCACCCTGATATTTTTAAAACTTTACAATTTATACAACAATATTTCAGGTGGCTGAATTTAGCTAAACATGTAAAATTCTCTGTGAGGGTTTGTGGCACTTGTTGTCATTTTTAATATTTGTTGCCCCCGCTTTCCCCTGCCATATGACCTTGGGAGAATTTAAAGGTGGATTTCATTAACTGATCTGCCAGTCTCACAGGGTAATACTTCGATTTTATCATTGTGAATTGCTTTCAAAGAGCGTTCATTTTATTCTTCTGTTCCCTTTCTCTTTTACAAAGGAATAGGTTGAAGTTTTTATTTCACATGACCTTAAATTACACAATGTTCTTATGTCTCTTCTTTCTGGTAGGGGTCCCCAATTAATGTTTTGATTCTAGAAGGGGTTTTGTAACAAGACGGGTGTCCAAGTTAAAGTCACCTTCAGTCATCACCCGGAGTTGGATTATCAGAAAGAGTTGATAAGGACCAGGGAGAGTTTCTAAGCTATTTTCAGCCTAACTTGAAGGAGGTGATTCCTCTTTCAGAATTTTCCAGAAACATCTTATTTAACTCCTCCCTGATGTTATCACCATTGGAGAGTCAATGTGGTTTAAAACCACCAATGATTTGGTGTGAAACCTCTGAGTTCTTGTCTGTCAGAATTTGTGAGGCGCTTCCATTCTCCTATACTTTAGTCCAACTAGAACTCAAAGTCGCTGGTGGGAACCTCTGATAAAAAATATGATGATAAGAGAAGACGCCCTCATCACATATATTCTGTCTTTTCTCAGTCATTTTCGAACGTATGCCTTGTTTCATGTGTCAGGACTTGAGTCAGTTCACTTTTGTTACTTTCTTGTTGCTGTTAAACCCCCCCATATGAGGGACCATCAAGAATATGGAGTACAGAGAGGTTTGAATTATGCAGTTAGAGGTTCCAGAGTGGAATAGCTGGTACACTGGTGTTTTATAGCCAAGAGCAGCCATCTTGTATTACAGATGACCTGTGCTAACTGGCTGATTTCCACAGTTGCTTTCCATCAAAACAGGAGAGTTACAGTACTAGTATTATGGAGGGTGACAGTTCTGTACTGGGGCTCAGTCATGAAAGTTCTCACTCTGAGATCATTTTGATTCACCAGTCAGCTTGTACTGTGCGTCTCTGGTAAGGTGGAGAATTAGAACAGACAAAGACATTGAATAACCAGTCATTGGTGTGTTCCTGTTTTACTAAGCCGTGTCATTCTCTGCCGTGTATTTATAAACCATGAAACAGGCCAAACTCCATTTACATGACAATACCACTATAGTTCATTCCTAAATTGCAAAAGTTTGGAACAACCAGGACTCTTCCTAGAGCTGAGAGTCAAACTGAGCAATTAGTGGACAATGGACTGGTTAAGAGAGGGGGCCAAAAAGCTGAAGGTCACTCTGCCTGAGCTCCAGAGAAACCTGTGTGCAGATGGGAGAAACGTCCAGAAGAACAACATGTCCATGTAACACTGCTGATCTGGTCTTTATGTCAGAGTGGCTAAGTAAAAGCCTCCTCTCAGTAAAAGACACATGAAAGGCCATGTAGAGTTTGACAAAAAGCACCCAAAGGACTCTCAAACTGTGAGAAGACAAATTTTCTGGTCTGATGAAACAAAGTTTGACGTCTTTTTCCTCAGTTCTAAGCATCACATCAGTAGGACACCAGACCCTGCTCTTCACCTGCACAACACCATTACAGCTGTGAAGTACGTTGGTGGCAGCATCAGGCTGTAGGGCTGTTTCTACACTCAGAGGTGATTTGTATCCTAACTGAATATGACGCCCGTTCTAAGGGCTTATCATCCAAACAGGAGACAATAAAGGCTACTTTGGCCTTTTGAGAAGCATGAACATCATAAACCAAACAACACTGACTTAAAAGCTGACTGTATTACCTTAGGATGTCAGAAAAGGTGAAGAATCTCCGGCTATTTGACAAGACTGAGGCCTACTTGATTTTTACTTTCACTGCCCCCTGCATTGATCATCCAGTTTGTTAAACTCCAGAATTACCTGATGAAGAGGATGTTCGCTCTTTTGTCTTTTTGCAGGCTTTTTCTAACTGGTCTTGTAATGGAACTGACTATTAAAAGGTAAATCAGTTTAAATAAGTAAAGACGGAGAGTCAGGAGAAAGGACAGAGTCAAATGACAAAGCAAAGATGAAAAACTGAAAATCAACAAGACAGAAACATTAAAGTCAAATCGTAAACCAAAAGTCATAGTCAAGGGGCAGAACTTTGATACAAAATACTAGTAATTAAAGTTCAAAAGTAAGTAGTTGTACTGGTGAGTATTTTAGGGTGATCTTTATACCTGCGCATTGATGACATCACAGGTTATGTAACCCTGCAGCTTTACAGTAAATCCCATTGGGAACAAACATTAAGACCCACCAATTAGCAGCGCAATCCTCAATCAGAAAATGGCCCAGAAAAAGATGGTAAAGAATACATCACATCGAACCTGAAGCTCTAAACAATATTCTGATTTTTGAAGTTGATTCTTTTGAGTATTAAAATCCTCAACATGAGGTCAAAATTAATATTCCAGCTGGGAGATCTGGACACGTTCAAAACACTCATGAAACTCACAATGGAATCAGAATTGTAGATGGCATCACGTGACAGCGAGGACAACACATTATGGTAACAGCCATGCCACAGTGGGAAAAATCACAGGGAAATATTAAATGAAATATACTTTAATAAATTAACATTATACCAAAAATGAAGACATAACTACAAGGTCCATTACATCAGCATTATAAACATATTAGGGTTTGAAATTATAAAGTTGTTGATCTTTACTGTTTTATTTTTGAGCTAATGAGCACCGGATGACATAAAAGGTAGCGACTTCTCTGTGCAGCAGAAAGACTTTCAGCAGAGTGGGAGAGGCGGTGACCCTAAAACCCTCGTCTAACTGATAGCACCATCAGCTTTAGTTTTAAGGGTCTGTAGATATGATTTAGTTTAATCACTAATGATGAACTTCTAAAATATTCTGAGTCCCCAGAGTCCATTAATTCTTGTATATTTTTTATTAAACTTTGCACCAGAGTGCTCAGTGAATTCTTCAACAGTGTTGGAATACAAACCTCCACTTCACCAATGCTAAGTTTTGATGATTTTACAAAATGTTCTGCATTGTGGTTTCAAGTTAAGTCAAGTTAAGTTGTTAGGCATGCACAGGTACAGCACGTTGCTGCACCCACTACACATTGAAACAGCTTAGGATCGTTTTGCAACTCCCCAAGCAGACACACAGTCCAGTCCCGCCTTCCGGAAATACAATACAATACAATACAGTTTATTTTTGTATAGCCCAAAATCACACAGGAAGTGCCGCAATGGGCTTTAACAGGCCCTGCCTCTTGACAGCCCCCCAGCCTTGACTCTCTGAGAAGACAAGGAAAAACTCCCAATAAAACCTTGTAGGGAAAAATGGAAGAAACCTCGGGAAAGGCAGTTCAAAGAGAGACCCCTTTCCAGGTAGGTTGGGCGTGCAGTGGGTGTCAAAAGTAGGGGGTCAATACAATACAATATACAGAACAGAACAATTCCTTAAGACAGCATAATAATAAAATTTTAGAAGTACGGTTTAACAGTAGATGATATGACATAATTAGGTTTGGATATTTTTAGAGTCCTGGAGACCTCATCCATCTAGCTGCCTCCCCATTTGGCCATGCCACGGCTGAAATGTTGCTCCGATGAAAGGACCCCTCTTTCCCATGATTCCTGTGATCCTCCATCAGGGATGACTTTACCATAGGCAGGCAAACAACTTGGCAGGTGGGCGTGGCACCAATGGCCACATTTTGGGTACCGAGAAAAGAAACAGAATAGGTGAGGGTTAGTATTCAAATATAATTATCATGTTACTTATGTTATAGTGCTAATGACTAACAACAGAGATGCAGTCTGTACAGTTAATCAGCAGCTCTAGTCAGGGTGTGCTAAACTGAAGTAGTGAGTCTTCAGCCGGGATTTAAAGGCTGAGACTGAAGGGGCATCTCTTATGGAAGCAGGAAGACCATTCCACAGTTTAGGGGCCCTGTAACTAAAAGCTCGACCTCCCACTGTTATTTTATTAATCCTTGGAATCCTAAGCAGACCGGCATCTTGAGATCTTAATGTGCTCAGGTTTGTAAGTCATGATAAGTTCAGACAAGTAAGCGGACCTTGGCCATTTAATGCTTTATATGTTAAAAGGAGGATTTTGAAATCTGCCCTAAACTTAACTGGGAGCCAGTGTAAAGATTTAAGAACTGGGGTTATGTGTTCATATTTTCTTGTTCTTGTAATAATTCTTGCAGCGCATTTTGGATTAACTGGAGGCTGTATAGAGAACAGTTTGAACAGCCAGTGAACACCGCATTGCAGTAGTCAATCCTACTAGAGATAAATGCATGAATTAATTTCTCACAATCCTGTTTATTTAGAAAGCGCCTTAATTTCCTAACATTTTTAAGATGGAAAAACATGTTTTGGACGACTTTGTAATATGCTTTAAATGACATGCTAGAGTCAAAGATAACTCCTAGATTGCGGGCTGATTCAGTAAAATTAATTGGGATTCCAACTGAGTTAAATGATGACAAAATATTGCTGTGATCAGCGTCATTCCCTCCAACAATTAACATCTCTGTTTTATCTGTATTTAAAGACAAGTAGTTCTCATTCATCCATTCCTTTAATTCACTAACACAACTAATTAAAGACAACATCGGAGAAACTTCATTTGATTTAAATGAAAGGTATAACTGGGTGTCATCTGCATACAGTGAAAATTAACATTATGTTTCCTAATGAGAGATCCCAGTGGAAGCATGTAAAGTGAAAACAGTAAAGGTCCCAGTACTGAGCCCTGCGGGACACCATATTGAACTTCTGTGTATAATGATGGAGTACTGTCTGCACATTTCTGTACATACTGGAATCGATTTGATAAATAAGAACTGAACCAAGCGAGCACGGGCCTGTAAGCCCAACATCGTTTTCTAGCCTGTGCAGTAAAATAGAATGGTCAATGGTGTCAAATGCTGCACTTAAGTCCAACAACATAATTACAGTGGAATTTCCTTCATCAGAGGATATCAGAATGTCATTTACAACCCGTGTTAGTGCCGTTTCTGTACTATGACCAGTGCGAAAGCCAGACTGGAATTTCTCAAATAAATTGTAATGCGTAAGGTGTGACTGAAGCTGACTGGCGACTACTTTCTCTAGTATTTTAGAGAGAAATGGTAAATTTGAAATAGGCCTATAGTTATTTAGTATGTGTGGGTCTAGGTCTGACTTTTTAAGTAAAGGTTTAATGACTGACACTTTTAGTGCATCAGGTACTGTGCCATGCAGTAATGAACTATTGATAATGTTAGAATAGGCTGCAAGAACATCCATTGCACTTTTACTAGTTTTGTTGGCACTGGATCTAGGGAACAAGTAGTGGGCTTCATTTTAGTAATTAAAGTTAAGACTTCCTGGTGAGTTACAGGATTAAAATTATTAAAGTGCTGAATGCAATGTGACAGGGTCTGCTAAGCTAGTATTTGGTTTGTACTGTGATGCTGAGATCTGGGATCTTATATTTTTAATTTTCTCATTGAAGAAGTTCATAAAGTCTGTACTGCTAATATCTGTTGGTATTTTGCACTGTTGATCTGAATTCCCATTTGTTAATTTAGCCACTGCTCTAAAAAGTACCCTAGGATTTTTATTATTGCTATCTATTAATGTAGAATAGTATTCTGAGCGAGCTTTAAAGAGGGCTTTTTATATTTATTAACACTCTCTGTCCATGCAATTTGAAAGACATGTAGCTTTGTTGTTCTCCATCTGCGCTCCAGTTTTCGACACTCTAATTTAAGAGCTCGAGTATTTTCATTAAACCAGGGAGAGTTTCTATGTGCTTTGATCACTTTTGTTTTAGGGAGCCACTGTGTCCAGAGCATCTCTCAAGGTCACATTATAATGTGATGTTAGCTGATCTAAATTGTTTTCCACGTTTACATTTGATGTTAACTGATCTAAATGGTTTTCCACAATTACACTCGACTTACTCAAGGTATCTATAAATTTTGAAGCAGAATTACAATCTAGATGTCGCACTGTCTTTGTTTTAATCTGCGAGTGCGCTGGCATGGGCAGAACTAAATCAAACGTAATTAAGAAGTGATCGGAAATAACTACATTTAATGGAGTAATATTTAAATTTTGAATTTCAACTTTGTAAGTTATAATTAAATCTAATGTATGGTTATGATTATGAGTTGGACCTTTGACAATCTGACAAAATCCTACTGAATTTAACAAATAAGTTAAACATTTGCTAAAAGTGTCAGTTTCCACATCAATGTGTACATTAAAATCCCCATCAGAACTACGTGATCATAATTTATAGCCAAATCAGACAGAAGGTTGCTAAATTCAGTCATGAACAATGAATATGGCCCTGGTGGTCTGTAGACTAGCACTATAATTGTGTTGGAATCTGTTTTAATATTTAAAATGAATGCCTCAAAGGATGTAAAGTTGCCTAAATTTTTAGGAGTGATTTGCATTTTGTTACAATGAATTATTCCAAGGCCTCCTCCTCGACCAGAATCTCTAGACTTATGAAGGAACGAGTATCCATCTGGTGACGCCTCAGCTAGGGAACAGTGTCACATTTACTAAGCCAGGTTTCAGTAAGAAGACACAGATCAGATTTTGTACTTAATATATATCATTTACCAAAACAGCTTTAGTGCCAAGAGAGCGAATGTTCAATAAACAGCATTTAAAACTGCATGGTTCTTTCTGAACTGCTGATATATTTTTGTTTTAATTTGAATTAAATTTCTATTACAGATGCCCTGGTGGAGTGTCTGGTTTTATCCCTTGGTCTAATTATACACCTTATTTTTGGTTATCAATTAATTTATGGTTTGTATCAAGACTAAATTTACTGGATGCCCCACAACAGGGATTATGGGTAACAGCTTCAGGAAAATAACAGGTGGGATAAACAACAGCCTGTGATTTAAGATTACATGACTGCGGCCTGGATGGTGCTCTAATCAGTCAACCAGGCAGTTTTGCTGCCATATTTTGGGATAATACATAAGATCCCTCCAGTTAGGATGAAGACCATCTCTTCTGAAAAATCCAGGCCTTTCCCAAAAATCATCCCAATTGTTCACAAATGCTATGCTTTTATTTGCACACCAGGTTTCTAGCCAGCAGTGAAAGGAATGCAATCTGCTATAAATCACATCCCTCTATATAATCTTGGTAAGGGACCAGATACAATTAAATTCCGACATTTTGTTTTAGCTTTGGTGCATAGAGATGAAGTTCCTTTAATACCTCAGATTGCTGTAAATAAATATCATTAGTGCCGACATGCAGCAATAAGGTAGATACTTCATCGTCGGCAACACGGTCCAATGCGCCTTTATGCCAGAAATCTTGGCCCCTGCAAGGCACTTAACATTAACTGCTGGTTTAACATAGTTTGGAATTCTAACATTCCGCACTATGGAATCGCCAATTATGAGCACTTTATTATTCTCAGTTTCCACAGGCGCGCTGCGGAGAGCTGAGAACCTGTTCTGGGTCCGAATTGGTGACCTGGGTGCTGGGGGACTAAATTTTGGATTCTTAGACCCCCGTCTTACTGTTACCCACTCGCCCTGTGGCTGAATTGGTGCTGCTGATTTTGGCCTCGCACTGACTACAGTGGGACCTGGAGAGACTGAAGCCGAATCAGATGTAGCCGAATTGTCTAAACAAACCGAGTCGATCCAATTTTCGGTTTGCCTAATCGCTATCAGATTCCTAACGCGGTCCTCCAATTCACGTATTTTCCCGACCAACTCTAAATTAACTAAACATTTTTGGCAGGTGAAGCTATCTGCACTGTCGGCCGGAAAACTTGAGCTGTACATACTGCAGGACACACAACATATAAACGTGCCCTCGATGGGCAGAGAGCAGATAGAACTTACATTAAATGTTGAAGTCATCTTTGCCATTTTTATAGGTGCTTTGCCGCTTTCCGTGTTCAGCTGAATCACCGTCGCTTTAAGTTTCCACCACCCGCTGAGCGATTGACTTTAATTTCTCACTGCTGGTTATTTCTACTGGTCAGCTGCCGGCTTTACCTCAGGTGAACTTGCTCGGGTGCTTTCGAAGGGCTACGTGCCTGTGGGAGACGCCGCCGCTCTCTGCTTCCGCTCGCTCGAAATGACCCTCTATCTGCCGCAGCCAGGTGTTATGTGGGCGATCCCTTGGCCTGGTCCAGCCACATGGGTCCCCGACAATGAGGATCTTAAGAGCTGGTTCACCCTCGGGGAAATGTGCCACATGGCCATAGTGCTGTAACTGATGCTCCCTCACAATGCAGGTCATGTGCCTCATTCGGGACTCCATGTCAATTCAAACCAACGGTACCCAAGGATTTTCCGGAGAGACACAGTACCAAAGGAGTCCAGTCTTCGTCTCAGGTCACTGGATATCGTCCATATCTCGCAACCATACAAGAAGACAGGAAGCACCAGAACTCTAAAGACTTGGACCTTTGTCCTATTGCATAGATATCGGGAGCGCCACACACCCCTTTCAGTGACCTCATGACCCCCAATTCTCTCCCAATCCGTCTACTGACTTCATAGGAAGAGTCACCAGAAACATGAATGTCATCGCTGAGGTAAGTAAACCTCTCGAAAAGGTTGACACTCTCTCCACAGACAGACACACTGCTGATGGCCGTGCCCAAGAGGTCATTAAAGACCTAGATGTTGGTTTTTATCAGGACCCTCACAAGCCCAGACACTCAGACTCCTCACTCAGTCTCTCGAGAGCTCCGAACAGAGCCTCCATTGACTCCGCGAAGATCACAGCATCATCAGCAAAGT